>NC_051211.1:1967500-2007500 GCF_015220715.1 Pygocentrus nattereri | reverse complement strand
GAGAGCTTCATGGAATGGGTTTCCATGGCCGAGCAGCTGCATCCAAGCCTTACATCACTGGGATTCGGTTTGCTTCATCCTAACGGGAGTTAGAGCAGAATAATCAGGTCCTTCGAGTGAACCTCCCTGCAGCTTATATGCTTGTTCTAATAAGTTAGCCGAGACTTTTTCCCCCAGTTTAGATGTTTCTGATTTCCCCTACTGGTTAGAACTGCCCCAATCACATAATACCACCAACGCTAGGAGGGCAACAGCTAGCACAGGCTTCCTCTGAGACCTGCGAAGCCCCACCACATCTTTTCAAACTGCCGCTAATGCAACGTTACTGTACATCTGAAATGCCAGTTCACCATCCTACCCACCCAGTGAGAGCAAGGCCAGTTGTTTCGTCGGACTCCTGGCCACGATGGCTGTGCTATCAGTGGGGATCGAACTTGCTATCTCCTGTTGACAGGAGTCTAATTCACTAGCTAAGCCAACTTTGGGAAGTCAGAGTGTGGAATACATCGGCTTGCTGAATAAGTTCTTAGTCTGGTGTAAATGTGGTGCAGTGGCCTACTTTTGTAGTTGTTAGTTATGTAGCCCTTAGCATGCTAGCTAGATGGTGTTGTAATGGAGGTTAGCACAAATGCCAACGTTGGGAATGTTCTGCAGGGTTAGAAATATTGTGAAGGTTAATGCAGTTTGAATAAAGTAACAAACTTAAGATGGCCCTGGGAACACAGGACTGGGAATATATGGCCCTGGGAATATTTGATTTTGGGAATATAGGGCCCTGGAAATATATGACTCTGGGAATATAGGGACCTGGAAACATATGACTCTGGGAATATAGGGACCTGGAAACATATGACTCTGGGAATATAGGGACCTGGAAACATATGACTCTGGGAATATAGGGACCTGGAAACATATGACTCTCGGAATATAGGGACCTGGAAATATATGACTCTTGGAATATAGGGACCTGGGTATTCATGACTCTGGGAAAATAGGGCCCTGGAAACATATGACTCTGGGAATATAGGGCCCTCGGAATATATAACTCTGGGCATATCAGTGCCTGGAAATGAAGGATCTGGGGAATTTAGGGAAGGTATGTCTCTGGGAATATATGACCCTGGGAATATAGGGTCATGAGAATATATGCTTCTTGAATATAGGGCCCTGGAAATATGTGACTCTGGGAATATATGGCACTGAGAATATACGGCCCTGGAAATATATCACTCTGGGAGCATAGGTCCCTGGAAATGTAGGATCTTGTTGAACATAGAGCCTTGGGAATATTTGATTATCGAATAAAAGGCCTTGGGAATATATGACTCTGGGAATATATGACTCTGGAGTAAAGAGCCCTGGAAATGTATGATTCTGGGAATATGTGTCCTAAGAATATATGACTCTGGGAATATAGGCCCTAGAAATATAGGATCTGGTTAATTTAGGATCTTGGGAGTATGGAGCTATTTCCAAAATTGCAAAGAGGGAATGCGCGGCATGGGGAAATGCTTCCGCTTTGTTTTTGCTCAGCTGGCTTATCTACCTAATGAGCTGGTACTTATAAGTAAGCACTTGCGCTGCCTTTGCAGAGACTTCCTTATTTTCCATGATCTCCTGGAAACATAAACATTTACATATATAATCAAATTATGTTCTTTATACCACAGCAGCACCGTTTGCTTACTTAGCTGCTTAGACCTGACAGGTGCTATCGCAGGGACACGGGAAGCTTTCACGTCCCTGTAGCCCCATATTACATCCAGGGTGTGGTAAATAAAAGTGACCCCGAGTCAGACTGAAGATGGCAGGACGTTTCATCTCTGGCCACCAACCCAGCGATCATGGCTGTCTTTAAGGTCCAGAACCTGCATTATTACTCCCATATCACGCAGCCACATCAAAAGCAGTGCACTTCACAGGAGGCCACTGAGGCTGTTTCCCTGAAGTCGATGGCTCTGTCATCTTACCGCACTGAGAGGATGTTTCAGAGAATTTCTGCACATGATGCATAGTGCAGGGCACTCATGAGGTCTTCACATGGGGTCTTGCCCCCCCACCAGCCTGATCGATCCAGGCCATGGGTCATCAGCTCAGCAGGGTGCTCCACTTCTAGTTAAAACAACAGGTGGGTTAGATAAGGGTTACAGTGCCTCGTGCCGCAGGACTCAGGGTGAGTGCTTTTCTCAGCAGGGAAAAAAGCTCGTCTGCAGCCTGCAGTGCATTCACACTTATTACGGTTACTGACTGTAGGACTGTGCCACTAACAGGCCTGTGCAGCTGGGTGATGCGGTTGGGTATTGCTGATGATTGACTGGGTGTTTTTGGCTTTAAGAACCATGTGTCAAACACATGGTCCGCGTGCCGAGTCAGGCACTTGGCGCAATCCTATTCGGCCCATGGGATAATTTAAATTTCTATTCTTAGTAGCCCGTTTCATCCTGAGATGCACTAAAGTCCCCAGCATGGACCGCAGCGTAGTGTGTGTTCTGACTCCCAACAACAGTCTGTGGGCCAGCGCTTACACTCAAAAGCATGGTAGCTAGAAATGGAGGGCAGATGTTGTTGAAGATGTGCTTAAAATTTCATTGTTAGCACAAATGCCAAATTTGGGAATGTTCTGCAATGTTGAAAATATTGTGAAAGTTAATACAGTTCAAATAAAGTAACAAACTTAAGATGGCCCTGGGAACACAGGACTCTGGGAATATAGGGCCCTGGGAAACATTTCACTCTTGGAATATAGGGCCCTGGAAATATATGACTCTGGGAACGTAGGGCTCTGGAAACAATTACTCTGGGGATATAGGGCCCTGGAAGTATAGGACTCTGGGAATATAGGGCCCTGGAAGTATAGGACTCTTGGAATATAGGGTCCTGGAAACATTTGACTCTGGGAATGTAGGACCCTGGAAATATACGACTCTGGAATATAGAGACCTGGGTATACATGGCCCTGGGGAAAAAACGGCCCTTGGAATATATGAGCCTGGGACTATAGGGCCCAGGAAATATATAACTCAGGGAACATCAGTCCCTGGAAATTAAGGATCTGAGAAATTTAGGGAATATATGTCTCTGGGGATATAAGACCCTGGGAATATAGCGCCTTGGGAATAAATGACTCTGGAAATATAGGGCTCTTTGAATATACACAGAAAGATGCCTAGTGCAAGCAAATAGGCAGTTTAAAAAAAAAACGCTACCTAAACAATCGATTTTTATTTTAAATTATTTTAGAATAAGTGTTTAACGCCTATTTTGCTGTTTTAGTTTTGGAGTATTTTGAATAAACTGTGGCCTGTAGGGATCGTGGCAAAATGTTAATGAAATGAAATAAAAACCACAGATTAGATTTTTTAACATGACTTTTTAAGAGGTTGAGTTTGACACCCCTGCTTTATGCGGAGGGTTATTTCACTATCGACCGTCTGCGGAACAGCTGTTAAACCCCCGCCTCCGGTCCCCATGACCCCCTATCCAAACTCAAACAATCACATTAGCATAACTCCCTGCCACACCTTTACAACACCTGGTAAAACTTTCTAGATCTGCCACTGTTGACAAGTAACCAGATTACAATGCTTTAAAGTCGATAACTGATGTGTTGGGAAAGACGGAGAATTAAAGAAGACCAGGCAAAACAAGCCGAGACTGATTTTTTAAAAATCTATATCATACTTTTTGTACACTGAGCTTAACTGCTTTACATATGCATAAGCATAAAACACAGCAAGGTTATAAAAAAAAATGATAGTACAGTAATAATAATAATAAATATATCTGCAAGCGGCAATTTGCGGGGTCCAAGCTTGCTTTGCAAATTCCCCCAACGTTGGTTTTGGCCATGTTTTTTCGAATTTGACATCAGTCTCATAGATCCTGATCCAGGACAGCACATTGCAGCAACAAGCCAATTTTCATGTCAATCGGAAAACCTTTGGTTGCGAAACACTTTTTTTGCTTGTTATAGCGCCACCTAGCAATGCAGTTGCACCAAACCCTGAGGATTGTTTGCCACTGCCATAGCGTACATGCCTATGAAGTTCGTAACAATTAGGATTCTAATGATAACAGATTTGTGCAGATTGTTTGAACACTCAGGGACTAGTTCATGCTCAAAAATGTGTGCAAATTTGCATAAAATTAAAATGACTTTAAAATCAATAGAGATTTTTACTATGGGCAAAATAGCTGTTTTGTGGGCCATGACAAACCTAATCAGGAGAAGAAATAATTTTGTCTCTATGACATACGGTACAGAATCGCCGGCCCTAAATGTACAAGACTGCTACAGCGCCACCATCAGGCCGGTTGGCCTGAGCTCAAGCACCTGAGTTTCATGTCTGTACAAGTTACGGTTTGGTCTGCACAATTCGTTTTAGGCCAGAAAAAGAAGAAAAATCCTAAGAATTACACTCTGTGCTTGGACCCCTTATAATAGTTTAATGAAGAACGAAATTTTAAGTAGAGAATAAAAGAGGAAGCACTGCTGGCCGTAAACACAGGGCCAGTTCACACCTCGCCACAAGGACAACAATGCTGAGATAAAACGGACAACCGCAGCTTTCTTCACATCAAACAGTCCCGACACAACAAACACACGGCATTTACACACAATAACACTGTACATGTGGACCCGCCGCTCATCCAGGGGTGAGGGAAGTAGGGCTGCTGAGAGTCTTACAGCACCAGATTCAAGGATTGCTGCCAAAGTATATATCTGTAGTTCTCATTTGGAGACCCTGAGTTAGATCCGATAACCTCAAGGTGTTTTTTTACTTGTTTTAAGGCGTCTTATCTAGTGTAAATATCTGAATCCAATGACATCATTTTTCCCTAATCGTCGTTTACTGAGTCAAGCAGAATTATCTGCCGATGGATTGAACACTTTTGCTAGATTATATGACTTGAATTAAGTAAAAACCAATATTAATCAACAGATTTGCTTTTTGCAGTGCAACAGCTAAAATGAACTGTACACATCCAAACTATAATTACGGTTATTTGGTTGTAGTAAAGGCCTGTGTGCACTTGTTTTAAAGTGGAGTTTGTGTTGTTCCTGTATTTTCAGCGGTACTTTCCTCGACAGCTGTTGGTTGGGTTGCTAAAACACGCAGGTTGAGGTTTTGGCCATTTCATCAGCCGAATACTGTTATAAACTTTAATAAAATCACCTCACATTGTCTAATAATGTCAAAAGAACATGAACTGGTTTTCATCTGTATCACCGGCTGTGTCTCCCGCTCTGTGTGCGTTTGAGTTTCGAGTCTTCAGCATGTAGTTTGACTGAGGAATTTATTTCAAACACACACTCAGTTTCTACTCACGCTCATACAGTCATGATCTCAATAAAGTTATAGAAACATTAAGCTCTTCAGCTCCGTGGAACCACCGGTGGCTCCAAACTGCACTTGGTCCTGTTCTTCATAACGTTCATACTCCATAAGCTCCATTCAGAAGCTGGGCGTCATGTGAGGCTGTAGCTCTTCTCTCCAGTCTAATAGACGGTGACGTCATTTTAAACCCTTATAATAAAAGAAGCTGAACTTTGTTTTTCTACTGAAAGTCGACCCGTTTTTCCCCAAATCTGGGCTCTAAACTATAAACAGACGGCGTCTCTTCAGTGATCTGCTCTGGAAACATCACTTTTAGAGAACAACACAAAGAGCGGCGCAGATTTTTGGTTTTCAGCAGTAAATTGTGAGCGTGTAGTGAAATGTGGAGATCATAAAACACACGTTCTGTTCATTTGAGGGGAAATTTTACAAATAAATAAATAAATAAAATAAGAATTACATTTATTTCATGCAGTTACTGAATAATTAGCCTTACGATTTGGTCACGAAAATTCAGACGGACAAACCAAAACATCCCCTGAAGAATAAGAGGTTAAAATAAATTAAAATCAACAAGGTTAAGATTGTGGAGTTTAAGAGTCTGATAGTGGAAGCGTCAGTGAGTGCGTTTACATGCACTTAATAATCCGAAAACTGCAGAAAATCGGATTTTGGTCCACATGAGACCAGCCAATAAACTCATAGAAGAAGATGCGACGTAAAAAACTCAAACTTCATACATTTACGGCTGAAGCTCTGATCCAGAGCGACTTACAATTTGACCAAAATATGAATAAACCTCACCTAGAAGATGAAGAATATTTAGATCATTCATTCCATCAAGCATGTATTTGGTTTCAGCGTCCGGTACCGCCGTCTGTTTTCACAGAGAGCTCACAGCGCTGAGAAATCTGACTACTGAGCTCAAATCCAGCCTCTTTATCAGATTTGTGGACCTTATTCTGAGCTCAGAAATCAGAGTGTGCTGTTTACACGGTTATTTGAATAATCAGATGCGGAAATCTGATAATGATCGGATCGTTGAACACTGCGGAAATCTGATAATGATCGGATCGTTGAACACTGCGGAAATCTGATAATGACGGATCGTTGAACACTGCGGAAATCTGATAATGATCGGATCGTTGAACACTGCGGAAATCTGATAATGATCGGATCGTTGAACACTGCGGAAATCTGATAATGACGGATCGTTGAACACTGCGGAAATCTGATAATGATCGGATCGTTGAACACTGCGGAAATCTGATAATGATCGGATCGTTGAACACTGCGGAAATCTGATAATGATCGGATCGTTGAACACTGCGGAAATCTGATAATGATCGGATCGTTGAACACTGCGGAAATCTGATAATTATCGGATCGTTGAACACTGCGGAAATCTGATAATGATTGGATCGTTGAACACTGCGGAAATCTGATAATGATCGTATCGTTGAACACTGCGGAAATCTGATAATGATCGGATCGTTGAACACTGCGGAAATCTGATAATGATCGGATCGTTGAACACTGCGGAAATCTGATAATGATTGGATCGTTGAACACTGCGGAAATCTGATAATGATTGGATCGTTGAACACTGCGGAAATCTGATGATGATCGGATCGTTGAACACTGCGGAAATCTGATAATGATCAGATCGTTGGATAAACACTTAGTGGTGTTGCTCAACCGAGATGTTCTACATAAGATGCTTTGAAACTAATTGCCAGAAAGGAGCTTTTTAACAGGTGCCGTGTTGGGTTTGAGCTGTTTGCATACATTTTCTATACTTTCTTTTGCAGTTTCCTGGCATGTATAGCGGCAACAGATGGACGTTTACTACCAGTGAGTTTAGAGGCAGCACCACTTTCTCTAGCTGTTCTCTCTCATATGCCGTTTTACTACCCCACCAGACACACATGGAGAAAGTCAGCACACTTTCCTCTGTAAAAGTGGATCTTGCAGCACTGTTGCTCTCCCGCTTAAGAGATGAGCTGATAGTCGCCCCCAGAACTTAAGGGTCTACTCTGTCCATCTCTTTACCAGTGATGGTCAGAGATGGTAGATCCAACTTCCATCTCTTGAAATCAACCAAATCTTGAAAACTCCTTCGTCTTTTTCAGTATTAAAGCTGAAGTTAATCGCATGCTCCACTCCACTGAGGCCCCATGTCCCTGCATAGTGTTTCATCATCGTTAGAGACCAGTCCTGCTAATTCTGTGTCATCTGCAGATTCTGGTTTACAGTCACTCGTATACAAAGAATGGAACAGAGGAGACAAAACCCATCCAGGACTGAGACTTAAGCTCAGTTCATTTACATAGAGTTTGTCCAAAAGGAGCGAGAGCAGAGAAATCAGGAAGTGCATTACCGGTTTGATTGATCGTCGTCTCCCACCTCATTAAAGCGGGTGATGACATGTCCTGTCTGATGTTAAAACAACAGCAACAAAAAAATTTTTTTTTGCATGACGTCTCCATTCACTTCAAGTTTGTGCTGCTTAAAACTTTAGCAGCCATGGCTTAAAACACCTTCCCATGTCTGTGTGCTCATCTGCGAAGACAGAAAGTGTTGAATCAACAAGCAGTAATTACAAATCATTAATAAGCCGTATCCATTTCTCGCAGGGATCTCTGGCTGAACTGCAGCGCCCCTCCACTGTAATGAGGCAAAACATCTTGTGTTTTTATATGTTAAGCATGTGAACACTGTGAACCTCACTCAGCCAAGTATTGCCATGTAGAGTCTCTCCACAAGGGGGCGCTATTAGTAAGTCTCTTTTCTGCAAGTCATTTAAAGATAAAGGAACAGTCGTGAACCCACACCAGCAGGAGCTCACGAATGCACAGGCTTGCAAGTACATTACCAAATTTATTATCGATGTTGAGCCATTCGATATGTTATTATTGACCAAGAAAGTATCATGATAATTGATTTTAGATTTGGCCTGTCCAACGCTCTTCAAAAAGATGGTCCATAGAATTGTTGTCTTTACTAAAGAACCTTTGAAGAGCTAACTATAGCACAAAAAAGTAGTAAAGAAAACGGTTCTGTATAGAACCATGAGAACTCAAAGAACCATTTGCATGCTTAAAGGCTTCTTTACATGATGAAATGGTTCTTCAGATCGATGTTGTACGTGTTGTATATGGTTCTATACAGAACCACTTTGAAAATTGTCCTGTATAGCAGTAAAATGTGTTCTGTTGACACAAACTTGACAATGTAGCGATAGCAGAACACATTTTGGTGCTGTATAGAATCGTTTTCAAAATGAGAACCATTCACAAGGGTTCTTTACATCATGAAAATGGTTCTTCAGTTTGATGGGGAGTGTGTATATCCTACACAGAACCATTTTGAAAGGGATTCGCTATTGTTATGATGTCAAGTTTATGACAATAGAAGAACCATTTTCGGTGCTATACAGAACCGTATATGATCTGAAAAAAATGTCATGAGGCAAAAAAACATTTTAAGTTTGCAAAGGGTTCGTTCTGTGTTTGTGGTTCTATATAGAACCATTCAAGAACCTTGAAGAACCATCTTTTTTAAGAGTGCAGTTCAGCACTGGTGATAATGTGCATGACTGATTTCTAACCTTCATCTCAGTATCCAAAACATCAATCAATCAATCAATCAATCAATCAATCAATCAATCAATCAATCAATCAATCAATCAATCAGTCACTCCCTCAATCACTCAATCAATCAATAAATTACTCAATCACTCAACCTTTTAATCAATCAATCAATCAATCAATCACTTAAGCTTTTAATCAATCAATCATTCAATCAATCAATCAATCAATCACTTAACCTTTTAATCAATCAATCAGTCAACCTTTATTTCAACTCAGAAGTGCATTGAGGGTCACCCTCAATTACAACATAGCCGAGCAAAAATTACAAGAGACTCAAAAAGTAGAAATGAAATTTACCAACTTTAACAAATGAAAGTCATCAAGACAAAAAGATTTAGATACAAATAATAATAATAACAAATAAAATAGAAATGAAAAAACATGAAATATTGGTTCTGTTGTGGTGTTAGGGTGAAGTGAACACCATCCTCTTCCGGCTCTCACACAGACTGTGGACGACTCTTGGCTGGAGGAGTCAGCCAGGAGGCTCTTGGCATGCGCTTGTCTCTCCGGCCTCTCGCTAGTCTAATCCTTTCTGAGGAGCATCATCCAGCCTGATGTTAATGAAGGGTAATGGTGGTGTTTACGAGCTAATGGAGCCCACTGAGTCCTAGATTGCCGTTTTAAAGCAGACAGGCTTGTTGACGCACTCACAGCTACCACTTCTCTCTAGGAAGTTCAGCCAGATCCTTTCAGGAACCTTTCAGTGAAAATAGCAGTTTATAGAGGGAAAGTGAGCTGTTGGACCGGCTCTCGTTTACGCCAACAACGTCAGGGTGTTGACAGGAGCTGGACAGCGTTAAAAACATTTCTCAACTTAATAGACGGCAACAAACGGCACGGCTCACGTTCCTGCGGCTCTTGTTAAAGGGCAATTTTAATGATTTTTCATTTCTGCGTAGCTGATTGAGATGTAACTCCTTTGTTTGTTTTTCTTTGTGAAATTGTTGATTGTAGAGGCTCAGATTACTTCCAGTGGTGATGATAAGAACCAGGCGTCGCCATGACTACATCACAGATATAGACACTTTATTTACCATCCAGAACCACCAGAGAACCTACACGAGTCTTCTGAGCTCATATGGAATGTGGATGATGGAAAATAGTGGAAAATCTGGAATAATGAGTTTTCTTTGGGGACTATTTTGCCGCACAGCGCCCTGCATGTCTCCCTCCACCATGAATGGAGTTGAAGTTCTCTAAACTCTCATAAAACAGTGTCTCAGTCATCAGGCAGTGAATTCAGAACCAGCTCATGTAGGAACTTTCTGTAGGAGCTTTTAGAGGGACGTCTGGTTCCATTCACCACCATTGTGACCACGTCTTAGCAATTCGCAGGCCTGTACAAAAGTCAAAGACCACCCTCCATCCGTTTACTTGCAGTCAAAACATTCCTTAACCCTGTATGGTCTGACGGGATTCTCTCGATTTTTTTCATCTCTTCTTAATCTCTCCTCTAATAGTTCTTCATAGAACACGATCCTCATGTGTTTCATATCTAAACGCTCCGTTATCTTCATCACTACTTTCCAAACCTGCTGCAGCAGCTTCAGCAGCTGGAAACTCTCTGATGCCGTTTCACACGAGTCTCCGATGTGGACTGAATGAAAAATGAAGAGTGTATCCGTCTACACAGAATGTAGACGGACACACGAATCCTGCAGCTCCACACGGTGAGAGGCAGATGATGTGAATCTCAGCCCCTCTTCATAGGCTCATAACTCCGGATGTGAGTCTTGTAGGATCTTGTGATGAGATGGAATGGAAAGGGTGGCTCTACGAATTCAGGAAGGTTAAACTGGATTTCTGCCCCAGATCATCACAAAGATACGGACACAGATATAGAAACAGAGAATTTGATGTGCTGGCGAGTGTGTGGACTCCAGAGGGTTAAGTTTTCATGAAGATCAGCAAAAAAAACTCTACTCTCAGCTGTGTTCAGTCAGCGAGTCCCTCTCTTTCCCTTCATTCCAGCTTCCGTTCTTCTCAGGAGCTTCACTCTCAGCTCCTCAAAGAACCTGCAGATACGCCTCCAAAAGCTCAGTCTGAGAAGCTGGTTGATGATTTTCTGAACTAATCAAACCCATTCAGTGGTGCTGAGGTCTGGACTCTGGGGTGGTCAGTCCATCGTTCAGCCTCTTTGTTTGATGTGTCCATCTCCTTTTCTCAGTGAGGTTCTTCTTGATCAGCTACACGTCCTTTCAGACCCACAGCGCTGAGTGGTCTTCTCACAGTGGAAGGATGGACAGAAACACCTGTGGATGTTTTCAGCTCTGAAGCAGCTTGATCTTCTCCTCCCTCTCAGAGATCAAAGCTTTAAGTGCTGTTTATCTGATGGGGGCAGTTTTGGGGTCGACCAGCTCTTCCAGGTGGTTGTTAGGAGACACATCTTCTGTAGCTTTTATTCAATTTCTCACTTTGACTTTCTCCTTCTTTTTGGAAGTGGTTTATCTTATCTAATCTCCTCAGAAATATCTCCTGAAAAATGAAGGACTCTTACTTAATGGATGTTTTGACTGGGAATTAAATAAAGACCAGCCTTGAACATCAAACCCCTGTTGTTGTTAAAGTCTCATGTGGATCGTCTGCTCAAGTCTTTCTCAAACACTTCGCCTCTTGTACCAGCGTGACTCTGCTGAACACTGACTCCACATCCAGTTTCAATTTAATCGCTGTGTCTCTGTATGTATCTTACTGTCTCAGACTAAGAAACAACATGAATAATTAATGTAAGCCACGTCTGACTCGAGCCTTGTTTTAAAAGGACCTGCAAAAAATCAATTATGCTACACTCTCTCTGCTCCCTGTGCTCTGAAAAGAGAGAGGAAACCTGGATATCTGAGGGGTATGAGACAGATTGCTGTTTTAGATTGCAAGCTGGTTGTCTGGATGTTCTTCTTTGATCCAAAGATATGCAAATAAGAGTAATAATAATAAATAAGAAATAAGAAAAAATAATAATACACGCCCACCAGAGGGCGCACTGTTGAAGTGACCTTCTATTTTTAACTTTTCTTGAAGAGTCATTGCCCAGCTTAAGCAATTTGAGAACAGTTGCTAGGCTGTTCTGTGGTATCCCACTTGGTTGCTATGAGGTTGCTGTGGTATGTCAGTTGGTTGCTAGAGTGGTGCTAGGTGTTTGATATGGAATCCCAGGTTGTTGCTAGGCCATTACTATGGTATCCCAGGTGGTTGCTATGATTAGGTTACTATGGAATCTCAGGTAATGACTAAGATGTTGCTGTGGTATCCCATTTGGTTGCTAGGGGGTTGCTAGGCTGTTGCTGTGGTATCTCAAGTGGTTGTTAAAGGGTTATTAGATAGTTGCTGCGAGTTGATATGTAATTCCACGCGGTAAACAGAGTGTTGTTCATGAACTTGTATCGCTGTGATGTAAGCTGGTCCCCTATTTATTTAACATCTAGAAAATGTTTTATTTATTGTTGACTGTACAAAAACCATATGTCCAATCAAAAAGCTGCAAACCAACACGCCATTCCTGATCAGACCGAACTTTTCGGAGTTGGAACAGTGCCAGTTAATCCAGCAGATAAATAGGAAGAAGAAAAAGAAGATTATAAATTGCCTAACAATGCGAAATATTTTTTTCAAGGTACATAACAATCTAAGGTTTTATATTATTTTGTTTTATTTGTTTAATTATTCATTTATATATGTATTTGTTTCAGAAAACATCTACATTTTTCTTGGTTTAATACATTTTTCTGGAAATTTAAAGAGATTTAATGCTCCAAGAACTAGTTAAAAACTAAAAATGACAGCATGGCCTTTAATAATAGTAGGTTTAGCCAAAGGTGTAATCCAGAAACAGGCAAAACCTGAGATAGACAACCCACAACGACAACACATGAGGAGAAGTCAAACTCATCGGGATCAGAGGCCAAACCAGTGAATTCTAACTTAGCAAACAAGGATAAAATAAAAAAAAAACAATGCAAGAACGTTCAGACTTCACAAAGACCAAGCTTGACTAACAGGCGTTTATACAGAGACAAGAAATGAGGAACGGGTGTAAACAGCTAGTAATCAGGCGACTTGGAACCAAGAAGTGGATTCTGATTGGTGGAGGCAGTGTGCGTATCTTCTTATGATCTCCTGGAGGATCCTGGGAGATGTAGTTCATTGACTCGAGGGTGTGTTGACAGGAAGGACAATCCAAAACCTTAAGTTAAAGTTTTCCAAATCTTGTATACAAGCTTTATAAACTGACCTTTGCCATATAAATAGTCTAATTCCTCAGGCTGGGGAGAGAACTGGCCAGCTAACTGGATTCTTTGAGTGATGCTCAATAACTACACACTACTTCTATTACTTTGGTAGATGCGTAATAGCGGGGGTGGTTTGGCGAACATAATATTGTGATACTTAAAGACATTTTTACGATACAGAATCGTACAATGTCTCGTTTTTTTTTCTGTATAAATGAATTTCAGATGGACCAGGAGGAAAAAATAAAACAACTGGTAAAAATAAGTGGCGAACTTTTAGTGCTAGGAATTGAGTTTGGACCAAACATGCCAAAACAGCCTCTACATTAAAGCTGTGGGATTTTAGTAGTGTGTTAGTGTGTAACACTGGTGGGCGTGAGCACATCGCTGCTGTCAGAAGAAAACCTCATATCTCCATTTTTGACAATTTTCAGTTTTTGACATAATTTGAAAGTACATGTTACCCTTTACACCCTTTAAATTCCATTATAAATGGACTAAAAGAAATGAGCTAAAATGAATTGGAAAGACGTCCGGTTCCATTATCTTACATTAAAAAGTAAAGTAGGTTTTTTCCCTTCTCCTGTGTACTCACCGTTTTGGAGATACGAGGTTTTCTTCCGACAACAGTGATAATTTATGGAGAAGATACTGTAAGTAGAGTATTCCAGACTTTTGATCAGCAATGTCTGTTTCTAATATGTCTGTGTACAGGGAAATAAGGGCCACCAGGCCGGAATGCTTCACTCTCTCTCGCCAAGGGCAGTGCTGTAGGGCACCAGAACGTCTCCAACTAGAACTGGGGCAAGAACAAGCTGGATAACTTTCAACTAGAGCAGAGAGGATCTTCTGTCCTATATCAACCCCCCGCTGTGTGACGCTGATGCGTCTTCACTACCCTTATATGACTCCTTTGTTTCAGCATGTTGTCTTCACTCTGCTTCACTCTCAGCTCCCCTTCACTCTACAGGCTGCCTTAGTTTGGCTGTTTGTTTGCTGTGAAGTACTTCACAGGCTGAAGTTGTTCAACAGAAGTGCTGCATTCTCTAAAAATGGCAACATCTCCTCCAAGAGCTCTGAAAGAAAAGAGTAGGACTTGAGGAAAGAACAGTGGCCTATAGGCTGCGAGGATTAGCCCTAAATGCTGATGCTTATCAACAAACCATGACTGTTAGATCTGGGCCTAAATATTTATACTCAAAACACAGCGACAGTAATGCTCATCTATTTTAGAGCCCTTATGGGGTTTACAATACTATTTTAGCACTGGAGCACATGACCATTTCTCCATTCTAGATTAAATATGGACAGTTACAGCTTGGAGAAGACACTCCATATGCTTTGTCTGATGCTTGTGACGCACATTATCTTATATCTGAGCTTGTATGAATCGACTCTTTCAGTAAAGCGTTCTGACGTAGAGCCGCTGCCGCTGTTTAACATTCCTAACAACTAACCGGAACCTGCTTAGCCTACGACACGTATTCACAATCAGTGACATATCTAGAACTTCCAGAAGGGCTAGAATGACGTGCTTTCTCACTGCTCCCACTCAGTAAATCAGAGCATGATTTGTTGATTCTTCTCTCACTTTCTAGTTATATTGGCAGTTAATGTAAGATGTAAGGCCTTCAGTTCAGCTCCTGAAGTCCTAACCAATGAGAGTGAGTGAACAATGAAGTGAGTGTATTACTGCAACACTTACAAGTTTAGGTACAGCAAGCACGATGATTATATTAAATGAAAATGAACTAAAATTGGCTGATAGACCTTCTCTGAAAGTCTAGAAGACCCTGAGTGGTCCAGTCTGAAGATTAGTATCAGTAATTCATACTGCTCACTGAAACATTCAGAGAAAGTGTGTGTAATGTACAGATTCTGAACTTTTAGTCCACATTTGTGTTTGTAATTACAATGAAATATTTAATCAAGTTAAATTGGTCCTTTCATCCTTTACATTTGTTGATGTTGAAACAGAAAAGTGCAAAGCTCTCAGTGCATAATTCAGATTGAATGTAACATGTAAATATCATTTAACAGAATCATCTTAACTCTGAAATCTGATGTGTTTGGTCTCCATGACGGCTGAATTTAGTTCAGTATCTATTCCAGAATAACGGCTCCTACCTTCATCATCTCATCATGAACTCCAGATCAGAAAACAGCATCACACAAACATCCTAACTAGACTAAACCTCCTGAATCCTGTCCTAACTTCAGGATGAACCCCAGCAGGGTCCTGACTTCTGTTTAAGGTCCGTTTCTCTGGTTCTGAGGCGGCTGAGTCAGGCAGCGTAGTTCACTACCAGCATAATGAGCTCCATTTATTCCTACTGTAAAACGCGTCTTTCACTGGGAGATGTTCTTCTCTTCTAACTCTGTGTTTTAAACATCTCAGACGCTGCCGACTCGAACTCCACCGCCCCTCTGATCACCTTCCTGCGTTAATATATGAAATATATGAAATATACAGTGATGGTGGTGATGATAATAATGAGGAGGCGGAGCTGAACGGGTGTCTGTTTATTAGGAGGAGGAACGTCAGCGCACTCGGCTAAAGCGCTTGGGAAATGGAGACTGAAACTGTGGAGCGGTGACGCTGCTAAACACCAGGGGGCTGTCTGATAAGCAGCAGGGGGAGCTCTGATAAACAGCAGGTGGCGCTCTCACAGCATTCGCTACTTACAGTTTATCACATTAGTTTAGGTTGGCCTTTTTTAATGAAATGCGAATGCAGTTTTATACGCTGCTCCATTATATAAACAGCCAATGAAGTCCTGTGCAGGCGCAGTGGCACAGAGCACTTTTTCATGCCGTTTTAAGCCCAACTGCCTCGATCTGTTTGCACGCCGCTTATTATCGCTCCATTTCTAGGGTTTTGTGCAATTATGGATCACACAGGGAAGCATTCAAAGCCTGTCTTGATTGAGCCCTACATGAAATCTGCCATTAGAGCCAGAAACCCGAGACTGAGACTTTTTGCAGGCCGTAATGGTCAGTCACATCTCTTACACGCTTTTTTCTCCTTTTCCCCCAAATCACAGGGCTCTCTGCTAGAAATGTTTGCAAGATTACAGAAAATTGGGCTCCTTCTTTTGTTCCAACCTGCTGCTTTGGCAGGACATGTTAAAGCATATTGTCGTGCGTCTCACGATGGAAAAAGCAGCGATGTTGTGAATCACGCGCCGCGTGAGAAGTGTTGTGGGGGCAGACTGAAGGAAGGCGAATTACACTTTCAGAAAACGGTGTTCTCGGTACTGAGAGCCTATAATGGCCGGAAGTGGAGCAGACGGCGGAGAGGAATAAGCGAGTACAGTAATGATACCATGTAATGGTGAGATTACCAGCCGGTAGGGTCTCACGATTGGAAGTATGTAGGGAAATGCATTAGCCGACCTGCATGAAAAGGTACAGGTTAACGATATAATGCCTAGGTCAGGACTCGGGGTTTCATTCGCGGCTTTGATCAGGACTTGCATGCAGCAAAGTCGCCATCGCTCATCATAATTCCTGCCAGTTCTCCACTGGCGAAAGTGATGAATAGGATCCGACCCGCTGCAGGCATATTGATAAGGTGTTTGGCTTGTACAGGAATGAGGAAGTGGGAAATATACAGTACAAAGGGAATGTCCTGCTTTAACTTGCCGTTTGATCTTCTGCTCTGGTCCTGGGAGAGCGCGCGGGGGAGGCACGGCGGTGGAGCCTCCAGGGTTGAGCTGGAGGTGCAGGAGCGTTTGTAATCCTCTGTCATTTGCAATTTGTCGTCTTCTGAGAACGTTAAGAGGCATGGAAGCAGCCAGCAACACTCATCTGCACATTCATCTCACTTAAAAGTAACGTAAAGGCGAAGAATGACGATCAGGGAAAAGACTGAAATAATAAACGTGATGGAAAGAGATCTGCTGGTTAAATTTGCTTACTGAGCACCTGGGAGAGAAGCACATTAGAATTCCTCAATTTAGCGCTACAAATCTAGTTTCCCTTTTTCCGAACACGTAAACAGGGCAGTTTGGTGTGAAACAATCATCTGCACATTCATCACGCTTAATGGTGAAATGTAAAAGCAAAGAATTCCAATTGGGGAAGAAAATTAAATGAGAAAAACAATAAAAAAATAAATAAATTAAAAAAAACAGTGGAGGTGAAAAGAGCCAGGATGACTACAACACAGATATAGACACTTTATTTACCATCCAGAACCACCAGAGAACCTACACGAGTCTTCTGAGATTATATGGAATGTTGATGATGGAAAACAGTGGAAAATCTGGAATAATCAGTTTTCTTTGGGGACAATTTTTTTCTCAGTCCTGCACCATGAACTGACTAAAAAAAACATTTTAGGCCAAAACCTTCTTACAGAAGTATTGAAAACATTGTTTCAGGCCTCAGGCAAAGTATTGATAATCCTTTCATTCAACCGTCTGAGTTTTATATGGAATGTTGATGATGGGAAAACGAAAAGATTTGAAAATGTAGCTTTTGGGGCAAAACATTCATTTTTTGGTTTGGTGTGAATCGCTCTGGTCTAGATTCAGAGCCGTTCCCAGTGGTGGTGATGGGAACCAGACGTCCCTCTAAAAGCTCCTCACAGAAAGTTCCTACATGAACTGGTTCTGAATTCACTGCCTGATGACTGAGACGCTGTTTTATGAGAGTTTAGAGAACTTCAACTCCATTCATGGTGGAGGGAGACATGCAGGGCGCTGTGCGGCAAAATAGTCCCCAAAGAAAACTCATTATTCCAGATTTTCCACTGTTTTCCATCATCAACATTCCATATGAGCTCAGAAGACTCGTGTAGGTTCTCTGGAGGTTCTGGATGGTAAATAAAGTGTCTATATCTGTGTTGTAGTCATGGCGACGCCTGGTTCCCATCACCACCACTGGAAAGACGTCTGAACCATTTCACACCAAACCCTCTGAATGACTCTACACCTCACACACTGATGAGATTTAGAAGGAAAAAAGGTGGAATGATGTAATGAGAAGAGATGCTGACTCTTGTCTTTGTTCCTCTCTTATCCACAGATAAGGTGCCTCACTTCACCAGGCTGGGGGACGTGGAGGTGAACGCTGGACAGAACGCCACCTTTCAGTGTGTAGCCACGGGACGAGCGGCCAAGACGGATCCCTTCACCATGGAGGTGAGCGAGAGAGAGGGAGGTGGAGAGAGATGCACTTTTCCCATCTTTTTATAACAACACAGGCAAATCTGCAATGCGCCTAAAATCAATGTTACTATGACTGCGGTTTGGACCATAGACTTAATATTTATTAGAAATATAATAATAAAGATGAAATGTGAATTAAAAAGTCAGTATTTTCTATACACTTAACACTTTCATTGTTTAGGGCTCTTCTGATTGAAGGAGAATGTGTTGCATATGGTTCTGTATAGAACCTTTGGAGAATTCCTGTTCTATACAGTTCCCAAAAAAGATTGTTCTATTATTGCATCATAACAATAGAACAATGAAATGCAATATCACATTACATCATAACAATAGAAGAACCCTTTTTAGTGCTGTGTAGAACCATCTACAGCACATTCTCCATCAATCTGAAGAACCCTTTGAGGATGTAAAGAACAAAAAAAGAACAAATACGCCAAAACGGCATTAAACAGGCGTTAAGTCCTCATTCAACAATTATTCCAAATAAAAAATGAATCGTTTTAGGTTCATTTTTAAAAACTGCCTGTTTGCTTGAACTGGACGCCAGGCGTCTGTTCTGTTTGTGTAACTGTTGGCCCACAGGTTGTTCTTGGTTGATGGGGGACGGGCGGCGCATTATGTTGCCGTGCATGCTGGGTACTGTAGTGCATCTCAGAGATGAAACAGGCCAATAATAATAAATAAATGTAAATGATTTTAATAGGACTGTGTCCCGGTCCTGATTGAGCTTGCAGGCTTTGTGTTTGACACGCTGGGTCTTGCTGCGTCTGCTGTCATCGTTAAAGAAAATCTCTTGATGTGATCACGTCTTTGAGGCTCTTCATGCAGACGTACGCCTGATTTTAAAAGGTCAAGGACAATTTAGTGTTTTTCCAGGCACACTGAATATAAACGCTGCCTTTCAGCTCATGCTCCAGTTTTGATCGTAACACAGGCAGAATTTGTGCGATTTCTGCCTGAAACTGCAGCAAAGGTTTCAGTGCAATGAACACTCAGTGTTTGCATACAAAAGGGGTCTCAAACTCAAATTACCTGGGCCAGGCGGTCTTCTCCACGGGGGGCTGGTTGAAAAACATGCCAGAAAATTGTCTATGTTCTTTCTTTTTATTATTATTATTATTATTATTATTATTATTATTATTATTATTACTAAAAGCAGTACCATACAGTTGTTAATAAAGCAATAAGCCTCAAGACGCTGTGTCTCACTGCGACTCTATCACGGGGAAGAGGAGTAAAACCCCCTTCCATGATATAAAATCACTGTAACGCCAACATAAACTGTGATAAAATACACATAAAATATTTTTCAGAAAATAATGTAAGTTAATATTAATAATATTCAAAATAAACAAGTATTCCGCCAACAAATAGAGTTCCTTTAGACTGTGGTATCATTGCGAGGCAACCAGGGACTGCTGAATGAGGAGAATGTTTTAGTCGCTCCTCTTCGTGTAACTTTTTTTGTCATATAACAATGAGCATATTATATCACAGCACTGCTTATTGAACAAACTTTCAATTCATAAGTACTTTTTGGTCACTAAATTACCAACACGAGTCTTGTTAAGCGCCAGTCCAGCTACCTCTTCTCACACTGGGGCTGAATCTCAAATGACTCCCTGCTCCCTACATAGTGCACTACATAGGAATTAAATACTGGATCCTGCAGCCCAACAGAGCAAACTACAGCTAAGAAACAGTCTTTTAGGATTCAGAAACGTCCGCACTCGATAAATGATGCACTGTTTGGCTGCAGAGGCTGGAATTTCTAAACTTCCATAGCTAGAACACTATATAGGGAGTAAGGAGTTATTTGGGATTCAGCCTGGAATTGATGCGACTTCCGACTGAAACACCAACATTTGAAGACATTTAAGTGACATTTTTTATCTTTTCTGCTGTCGTTTTATCGTTAATCACTGTATTTGCTTTAATTCCAGCCTGTGATATTAACGATGGAGCTGTTTAGGCTGTTGGCTCGTTTGTCCTGATATCTAGCTGACCAGCCTGGTTCTAGTTAAGAACATAAGTTGTCAGCCTCTCAGTTTAAACAGAACATGGGTTCTTACTCCACCAGTTCACTCGGTGCTCCATGCGAGCAGCTCTAGAGTCAAAGATTATTCATTAACAGCACAAGGGTTTTTCGTTCTGTGGCGTATTAATACACAGTTCAGTTGTTGTGATGAGGCCATTCTGCGAATGCAGCTCAGCCAATCAGATTTTAGGACCAGAGCTATGGTATTTTATAATTATATATACAAACATCATTTGTATATTTGTATAAACATCATGGTTGGTACCTAGAAAAACATCAGATTTGCAGATATAAGGATGAGTTGTAAATGTGTTACGGGTTTACAAAGCTCTCTTATGGGCTGAATGAGACCCCCAGGCCTAAGTGTGAGACCCCGGTATAGAAGAAAAGGAGCGGCGTGGAAGGAGAAGAGCTACAGGAGAAGAAGTGCGTCACTCGCAGCAGCAGCGCGGTTTACTCTCAAGAGTCGTTTCAAAATGAGCAACCTTCTCAGAGATGCCTTGATAAGCTGAGGTTACTCTGATAATTTCACACCTAATTCATCGACGCCACTCGCTGCCAAAAACCCACTCGAGCCTGTATTAACATTCCTCGTTTCAGCGGCGGCTCCGAGGGCCCTTCTCCGCGTCCGCGTCCACAGTTCATAACGTGAATAAGTCTTCATCTGCATGTCAGAAATATCGACCGCAGCCTCTCCACGCCGTCCTTGAAGCCGCTGCATCTAAAGTGCTTTTGAAATGATTGAAGTTTTCGCGAGGGTCTCTTGCAAATGAGTTCTCGGCGTTGGATATTCCGGCGCTAGCTTTAGTCACAGGGAGGAGCTTTTCCTTTTTCTTTTGCCATTTCTTTTTGTGCACTAATATCTTTTATATGTAAATTCAAGCGCGGTAAATTCCTTTCCAGACAGAGAAATGTATTTCAAAGTGCGCCATAAACAGACACATCTGGAATTTTATACACGCGCATACAAATAAAAGGCCTCGATGAAACAGAATGAGATAGATATGAGTAGAATGGAAATCTTCTCCACGCTCTTATGGTTGGTTTTGTGCTCGTCTTTACAAATTGAGCGTGAACAGACGCACGTCACATACTCATGAGTTCAGTCCGACTCAAAGTGCTTCATTTCTTTCCCAAGGAAAACCTAAAGTACTGTACTTAGGGACAGGAATCGCTACAGGCCTCACGATACAATATTATCACGATACTTGAGCCACAGTATGAGTCTATCGATTACTTATGGTTATTCCTCCAAAATAACTCCTTTAATGAAGATGCAATATTATGAAGTGGATATATCAACGTTAAAATAAATAAATAAATATTCATCCTTACAATTACGTATTTCATGAAATCTTTTTCTGAAGTGGCCTGAAAACAGATTGACATTATTTTTGGGCTCTACTAGAACAGATTTACAGCTTCAATGTTCCAAAACCTCGTTCTTCTCCTCAGACCGTTCATCTCTATTCACCCTCTGTCTGAAACGCTCTGTTAGAGCTCCTGCGCCTTTAAGCCCCGCCTCCTGATCAGCCCAGTGCGCTCTGATTGGTCAGCTTGCCCACTCTGTTCTGATCGGTCAGTCTCCAGAGCGGCTCCACCCCTCCAGGTTCCGCCCCTGTCCTGCAGTCTGCAGACAGACGCTTCTCTCCTGAGCAGCTGGAACTCTGCTGTGGCTGGTTCTCCGGTGGTGTCGGTTCTGCTGGATCAGTTTGATCCAGAGTGGATCCTGAAAGTCCAGTCAGCATCTCTCCACACGCTACAGCACTGACCACACTCTTCCTCCTCCAGTAGCCGCTGTGCACTGTGTGAGGGGGCCGGTAGGCGGGCAGTAAGGACTATGTTACGAGATGATGTCATCCTGTAACAAAGGAAAAGGGCAAGGCGCTTCAGGCAGCTGAGAAAAGTGGGTTCTGTGGGAGAGAGGTTCTCCCTCTGGAGGGAACGCTGAGCTTTGGGACTCTGCAGAACTTTTACATGCATAAAAAGATCCATACCGCACTAAAGGAAAGAGGAAAACCGGAAAAGCATAATAGGTCCCTTTTCAATACGGTCACACCTGTGCTGTGATAGAGTCGGACACCTGGTAAAGCCACTGTGGTATATATTATACCACACACTTATTACCACACATTTAAGAGCCTTTCCGTTGTGACCACTGTGACGTAGGACAATCACCAATACACTGAATCCAGACTTTAAAACAGGCCTAATTATGTACATACGCCCCAACAGCGTGTTACACTACTGCACCGGTGTCTCGGAGAAGTCTGCAGACACTGAACGAGTGCAGGCCGTTCTTTTTAGGCCTACAGGCTTTACGTTAATGAGTGAATCATCTCCACACAGACCTGCTTCAACTAAATCATAATATAATCATGTTCAGCAAAAGCTCCGCAGCAGATCAGTCAGGAAAAAAGGTAGAGAGGACAGAAAGCGAAGAAACAGCATTAAGGAAGAAGTGCGATGAAATTTAATGGAGATGGATCAATGCAGAGAGCACAGGATGAATGCAGGGATGACAGAATAATAGGAGAGAGGACGGAATGAAAGGAGAAGGGAGGAATATAGAGAGCGGATTGAGTGAAAGAGGAAGCCTCAGCTGTGGCTCCAGGCGAGAGCTCCACTCTTCAAAGGAACTTGTTTTTAAAAATGTGATGCCGCTTCAGCTCATGATTGTCATCTATTCAGCCAGAATGACTGTTTAGTAGCTCTGCAGGATCTCACTGCGCTATGCCGGTGCACTATACCAAATAAGGTGCCTATAAGATAAGGGAACTGTCCCGCTTTAACAGACAAATTGACCCACTTTACCTGAAAAAGGGAGCTTTGCAGGCTGTATAACATCCAATAAAACTACATTCAGTACAGTTTGAACACAAATGCCTTGAGGAGGCTTGTGAGAACTCACTAAAACACAATACAAGCGTACAAGCTGCGTCCCAATTCATCGGCTGCACCTTCGTAGACCATGTCCTGCGTAGGCCCACCAAGGCTGACCTGAAATGAGACGGTCTGCTCTACGGCAGGTTTCCTGTTTGTGTCACGGCACCACTGTTCCCACGCTTACCGCTGCGTCACGAGATGCCGCTCCTGTCAAGACGGAGCCAGAAACTTTGATTCTAGTTTGTTTTTATTGTGTCGTCTATCAGAGCTGGAGATGCTTCTCTCTGCTGGCTCTTTGCTCCCTAAAACAAAACGAAACGTTTCTTGTTTCAGATCAAACTGGCTTTATCGTTCATTGAAAGTATCTCCTCAGCCGCCGTTCGCTCCTCTACTGAAGCACGTTCTCGAGTGAACCTCGGGATATGGTGGCTGGTGAAGGGTCCACCTGTTGGATCCTCCGTTGCCATGGAAAAGAAGGACACATTTCTCAGCTGCGTACGACGGAGCCTTCAAAATGGGACAGTCTAGTCATAACCATGGAGACGCAGTCAGCCTTCAAACGCAGCCCTTGAATTGGGACACAGCCGTCGCTCTTATGAGGGCCTCCTGGTGCTCCTACCACCACGTTGAATTCACCCACTCCTAACATCCGTGTGGCCTGGTAGACACCAAAACTGCCCCCATCAGATAAACAGCACTGAAAGCTTTGAGAGAGAGGAGAAGATCAAGCTGCTTCAGATCTGAAAACATCCACAGGTGTTTCTGTCCATCCGTCCACTGTGAGAAGACCACTCAGCGCTGTGCGTCTGATAGGACGTGTAGCTGATCGAGAAGGAAAGCATCAGTAAAAGAGAAGTGATGAAAAGTCTGTCATGCAATAGCCTTCTGATTGGGAAGAAATCAGCCGCTGGTGTGGACTGACCTCGACCTCGGTGAGTGTGTCGGGATTGCTTGGATTTATGAGAGGCAGAAGCTTCTATGACGGAGCAGAGGAGGTCTCCTGATCAGAACGGAAGGCGTGGGACGGGGTCGAACCCTCCGTGTAAATCACATCAGTGGTTACTGGATCTGTTTCAGTAGTGAACCGGTGCCAGTCTGTCAAGTCCGTCTTCGATCAGGTCATTGCGTCCATCACGCCGACATACAGCAGCATCAGAAGAGCATCGTGGCCCATAACGACCGTGTTTTCTGCCGTTTGATGCTAAAGAGGTTGTGTGTGGCAGACTAATTGCTAGTTCTTACTTTGATCCTCAAAGCCTTTCAGAGACCCCCCGACTGGACCCTTTCTGCAATCCTTGCTTTCACTGTTCTTCAAAAAGAAGAAAATAATAAGGGCTGGAGTAGCGTCCTCACTAACGCTCCGCTCAGGGTTTCTGTTTCAAGAGTTGGAGTTGATCTGAGATCTGTTGGGTCCTAATTTCATCAAACTGAAAACTCAGAACAGTCTGCTGTGAAGGTCGTGCTGTGATGAGTTGGCGGAGGGAAAGAAGAGAGGTGTGCGTTACAGATATTGACGCTGTTTTATTCATGTGGACTAATTAACGGCAGCCCCGCCGGCGCTGCCGTCTTCTGTTCTGGATGGATGGATGGATGGAGGGAACATCTGTAATCAAACAAAGCTGCAAACATAATGTTTCGATTTTTAAATCATTTACACATTTAAAACGAATATTTTATCTGTTTTTCATCTGTTCGTGTATTTAATGGTGAGAAAGGGGCTCAGAAATGAAGGTGTTCACAGTGAGTTTGTGCTGCAGGAACAGCCTCGACTCTTCTGGGAGGGCTTTACACTTTGGTTCATATACTGTACTCGACCCCCAAGACACATTTACAAAATCTATTTACAACCCCAATTCCAGTGAAGTTGGGACGTTGTGTAAAACATAAATAAAAACAGAATACGATGATCTGCAAATCCTTTTCAACCGATATTCAATTGAATCCACTACAAAGACGAGATATTTAATGTTCAAACAGATAAACTTTGTTTTTTGCAAATATTCCCTCATTTTGAATTTGATGCCTGCAACACGTTCCAGAGAAGTTGGGACAGGGGCGTGTTTCCCACTGTGTTACATCACCTTTCCTTTAACACTCAATAAGCGTTTGGGAGCTGAGGACACTGATTGTTGAAGCTCTGTAGGTGGAATTCTTTCCCATTCCTGCTTGATGTCCAGCTTCAGCTGCTCAGCAGTCCGGGGTCTCCGCTGTCGTATTTTGAGCTTCATAATGCGCCACACATTTTCAATGGGAGACGGTCTGGACTGCAGGCAGGTCAGTCTAGTACCCGCACTCTTTTACTACGAAGCCACGCTGTTGTAACACGTGCAGAATGTGGCTCGGCGTCGTCTTGCTGAAATAAGCAGGACGTCCCGGAAAAAGACGCTGCTTGGATGGCAGCAGATGTTGCTCCAAAACCTGTATGTACCTTTCAGCATTAATGGGGCCTTCACAGATGTGCAGGTTACCCCTGCCATGGGCACTGACACACCCCCAGAACAGAACATAAACAGTGATGTTCTGGATGTGGGTGTGTGTGTTGACCCATCTCCAAGCCTCTCCTCCTCGAGGAAGCCCAGTATTATATGTAGTTAAAAAGCAGCTCCTGGTTTGACCAATCAGTGCTCAGTAAATTGAGCTCATGATGTAATTGATGATATTAACGAGTCTCTGTGGCGGCTGTGAAGGTGTCCAGGAAAAATATGGACCCGAGAAATTCTTGTTACTTTTTATTGTTTTTCTGTTTATTTGAATTATGAATACGACTTTATTCTAATGTATATTGTGATAAACTTATTGAAGATAATGTATCTGTGATATCAGTATCGCGCAGGTAGACGGACAGATGGATCAGTACATACATGCATAGATCAGTACAGCAAAGAGCAAAACAAGAGCCACAGTATTGCCGTACACTGCTGTATAGCTGCATACATAGAAGAAGTAAAGGTATAAAATAAATTATACTAAAACATCCATAAAATATAATGTGTAGTAAAATCGCGTAAACATGATGAACCGAGTGACGAACCACTGTAAACAGTAACATATGTCAATAGCTGTATACGCAGGGGTGTGTAAACAAGGGGCAGTGCAGTATGAGCTATGTGTAGCTGTAGAGACTAAAAGGCACGGGCTGATATTGTGGTAAAGATTAAGGAACGATATATTGTGCAGCCCAGCTGGATACCAACAGACAAACAAACAAACTAATAAATAAACAAACAAACAGGGCTCGAAAATTCTTTCCTGAAGTTTCCATGCACTCTTCACAGAGAAAGTTTGTTTTTTTTTTTTTTTTTTGCAGCGATCCCCCTCTTGTCATTCCTCAGATGGGAGCACCGTGTCTCTCCAGCTTTGCCGTTTCATGCTTTTCAGCACGTCCAGGTGTCAAACTCGCTCAGCCCTGAGAGACGGCTTACATAAACACACACACGCTCTTTATTTCCCGTTCCCCTCGCTCGGAACCTGAGTCCACCCGCGGAAAAAAGGCGCACCAGAGCGGGTTCTGCGCCGGGTGCCGCTTTGTGGGAACACCTGGAGCCTGCGCGCGCACGTATGCATCTGCTATCAGTATAGAAAAGGCGTGAAAGATGGATATGGTGAGAGCGGAAGGGCAGGAAGTGTGAAGAAAAGCATGCATGTGCTCTGACATTTCGGAGTTTCTCCTAAGCCCCTCCAACCCTTCCTGTCTCTCCGGCTTTATTCTGTTACACTGCGTTTGTTTCCTGTCACTTTTTCCTTTCTCTCTCAGGCTCTCTCGCTCCCACATTCGTTCTCTCTCATCTCTGATGATACTTCATGTCTTATTAATATGTGGCCTATTATATAAGCATTCCGCAGCTCGCTTCCGATACTCCTGATAGGCCGTGTGCTCTGCTTTCTTTGCAACAGGCACAAAAAGAGTCCTGTTTTCAAAGGATTACAGACATTAGACCTACATTAGGCCTTTCTGCCTCTGTAAACCTCTTTGCTTTGCATGATCGGGCTGTCATTTTTGACAATAGCATCAAGTATTACAAATCTCCAGATTCAGCACAACTTCAGCTGGTGTGATGTTAATAATAAATGCTTTTATATGCTAGAGGAGGGGATATATATATATATATATATATATATATATATATATATATATATATAGTCTATTAACAACCTCAATAAACACCCTTACCCATAAGGAGAAATCCATAAACAACCTAGATAAACTAGAATAGGTTATATCAGTCTCTACATAACTTCAGTAAGCGTGCTTTTATGCATGAATATGAGAGATTAGTGCATAAATGATCTTGATAAATGCTTCTATGCACTAGAATAGGAGATATTAGTCCATGACCAACCTCCATAAACAACCATTGTACTCTTATACACAAGGAGATATTAGTCCATAAATGGTCCAGTACCGTAGAATGTGAGATATTAGTCCAGAAACAACCTCAGTAAACAATCCTCTGTACTAGAATGTGTTATTAAAATATTAGTCCACAAACATCAACTATACTTCTATACCCAAAGACACATTAGGTGATAAACAACCTCAATAAACACTTCTATGCACTAGAAAAGAAGATATTAGTCCACAAACACCCTCAATAAATGCTAATATCCACTATAATAGGAAATATTAGTCCATAAACATTAATTATACGTATTTGCACAAGGAGGTATTAGATTATAAGCAACCTCAATATACGCTCCTACACACTGGAATAGGAGATATTAGTCCACAATCATCAACCATTCTGCTATACACAAGGAGATATTGGTCCATAAATAACCTTAATAAATACTCCTATACACTAGAATAATAGATATTTGCCCATAAACATCAATCAACACTTCTTTATATTAAAACAGGAGAAAGTAGTTCAAAAACCACAGAAAAACTAAACCGTTATGTAGAAACTGTCTGTCACCAGCGAAGATACATCAGATAAAACTGGATCTTTTCACACAATGATCGAGCAAGCAGTGCATTAAATTGTCTGATGGTTTTGATGATGGAAGGAAGTGGTCCAACTACAGCAGAGGAACCTTTCTGATTTATTCGACTCTTTCACAGTTGGCGCATCAAGTCAAACCCTTTCAAACACTCTGTGAGGATTTTTTTGCTTGGTGTGTGTGAGCTGGAAAAAATGGTGCATTTAATTTACTTGATTCAAATGCGTACATCATTCTCATATGAATAAAACATATCACAAGAGCAGAATTATTAGCAGAAGCAAGCAAACTGAAAGACAAAATTGTGTCGATGTGCCATATTTTATTTATGTGGTAATGATTTAAACATCTGAATCAGTGCTTTTATTTTCAGTGGAGCCCAAAACAACTCGAAATGCATTGAGCAAACTTGGTCGGGTGTATTCTCTGAAAAATGTGCAGGGGAGAAGTATCTTTGATGGGGAAGAGATCTACGGACGGCGAAAGCGTTAATGGGAAAACTGAAGAAGCATTGTGAGGTGATTTCAGATGGGTGTACAGCATGATACAGTTTGGGTATTAACATCAGGCTTTGAGCTAGAATTTAGGTCAAGATGATCAAGGAGAAAATGAGACTTTGCAAGAGGTTCATTACTGAGGAACGGACGGAGGTGCTTCAGTCACAAAGGCCACTCAGGTGGACCTCAGCGTTTCAATAAGAACAGGGACTAAAGGGATCTGTGTGACCGCCGTCAGTAAACAGGGCTGGAAACAGGTAACAGGAGCAGATGTTCCACAGGAGACGGAGAACATCGATGCAGGACGTCTTCAAGAACAGAGAACAGTCCAACCACAATTACGCAGAGAGGGAGAGTAGAGCAGGGCTACAGAGCAGAAGCCCCTCATTATAAAGACCGATGACCATCTGAGAGGTCAGTGGTGTAAAATAACATTAGATGAGTCGTCCTTCACCATATTCTTCACGTTGGGAAGACTGTAGGGCTCATAAGTGTTCATAAGACTACATGACACCTACATAAGCATGTCATGACAACTGACACTCCCATCAGGATAGATGTTACAGTAACATTTTACTGTAGGGTCCTGTTCATAAGCCTACATGACACCTACATAAGCTTGTCATGACTGTCATAACCCTACATAAATGTTTATAAATGCTTATTCCAGTGGGAGTGATTTTGCAAAAATGGTTATATATGCTAATATTGATCAAAGCTAGCTAATGTAGCCTTTATGACAGATGACGCCTACTGGAATAAGCATTTATAAACATTTATGTAGGGTTATGTCAGTCGTCACGACAAGCTTATGTTGGTGTCATATAGCCTTAGGAACAGTACCGTACGGTAAAGTGTTGCCGAAACGTCTCTATCCTGATGGGAGTCTCTGCCAGGATGACAGTGCCCCCCATTTACAGGCCATAAGGGTCACTCAATGGTTGATGAGTGTGAAAACTATGTAAATCCTATGCTATTGACTTCACAGTCACCAGATCTTAACCAAGTTTACAACCCCAATTCCAGTGAAGTTGGGACGTTGTGTAAAACATAAATAAAAACTGAATACGATGATCTGCAAATCCTTTTCAACCCATATTCAACTGAATCCACTACAAAGACGAGATATTTAATGTTCAAACAGATAAACTTTGTTTTTTGCAAATATTCACTCATTTTGATTTTGATGCCTGCAACATGTTCCAGAGAAGTTGGGACAGGGGCGAGTTTCCCACTGAGTTACATCACCTTTCCTTTAACACTCAATAAGCGTTTGGGAACTGAGGACACTGATTGTTGAAGCTTTGTAGGTGGAATTCTTTCCCATTCCTGCTTGATGTCCAGCTTCAGCTGCTCAGCAGTCCGGGGGCTCCGCTGTTGTATTTTGAGCTTTTCCACTCTGCGTCAGTCCATCTCAGATGAGCTCGGCCCAGAGAAGCCGGCGGCGTTTCTGGGTGGTGTTGATATGTGGCTTCGCTTTGCATGGCAGAGTTTTAACTTGCACTTGTAGATGGAGCGACGAACTGAGTTCACTGACAGTGGTTTTCCGAAGTGTTCCTGAGCCCATGTGGGAATATCCGTTACAGAATGATGTGGGTTTTTAATGCAGCGCCGCCTGAGGGGTCGAAGGTCACGGGCATTCAGTGCTGGTTTTCTGCCTTGCCGCTTACCTGCAGAGATTTCTCCAGATTCTCTGATTCTTTTGATGATATTATGGACTGTAGATGATGAAATCCCTAAATTCCTGCAGTTGCACGTTGAGAAACGTTGTTCTTAAACTGTTGGACTATTTGCTCACGCAGTTGTTCACTAAGTGGTGAACCTCGCCCGTCCTCGCTTGTGAACGACTGAGCCTTTCAGGGATGCTCCCTTTATACCCAATCATGACACTCACCTGTTTCCAGTTAACCTGTTCACCTGTGGAATGTTCCAAACAGGTGTTTTTTTAGCATTCCTCGACTTTCCCAGTTTTTTGTTGCCCCTGTCCCAACTTCTTTGGAATGTGTTGCAGGCATCAAATTCAAAATGAGTAAATATTTGCAAAAAACAATAAAGTTTATTTGTTAGAACATTAAATATCTCGTCTTTATATTGTATTCAATTGAATATCGGTTGAAAAGGATTTGTCATCACATTCTGTTTTTATTTGTTTTACACAACGTCCCAACTTCATTGGAATTGGCGTTGTACATTTACAGCATTTGGCTGACACTCTTTTTTTCCAGAGTGACTTGCAGTTTGATAAGTTTACACAGGGAGGCCAAGGTAGTGTTAGGAGTCTTGCCCAAGGACTCTTATTGGTATAGGGTAGGGTGCTTGTCCAAGCAGGGGATTGAACCCCAGTCTACAGCGTAGAAGGCAGAAGTGTTACCCACTACACTAACCAACCACTATATACCCACTACACTATACCCCACTTGTTCAATACCTATGGGAGATAATGGAGGAACGTGTTGCCCACATTCTCCATCACTATCGACAAATCACCAACCGAGGGAATATCTTTAGGAAGAATGATGTTCCACCCCTCCAGGAGGTTTCCAGAGAATCTATACCCAGATGTATTAAAGATGTTGACCCAACACCTTACTAAGACACTTTGCTTTTTAGAAATTATATTAATCAATACACTCAAAACACAAGCCCACAAAGACTCTTGCTTTTGGATGCCTCTGATCATTTTACTTACACAGTCTCTCTCTCTTTCTCCACCAGAGGCGTAATGGTGTCCTCATGACGCCACATTCACTCACCTCATTAGTTGGAGAGCGCCGGTTGGTCGCGTGGTTTCAGGTGGGTGGAGCTCAGCGCGGGGAGCAGGACCTTTACCGCTGCATCACGCAGTCTTCTTACGGAGCGGCCGTGTCCAACTTCGCCGAGCTCATCGTCAGAGGTAAGGTTCATCAAGCATGCACATACTGTATCACGATAAGATTCGTATTACAGAAGCAAAGCTGATCTTAATTTAGGAATCTTATCTTACAGTATATTTTCTCATTTCAAGTTAGGAAATCTTACCTTACTCGACTGAAGTCGACAATCAACTGTTGTGTCCGTTACCTAGCAACCAACCATACGTGCACAGCTGAAATGTAAACATGTAATCAAGTTAGTCAGTCAGACGGCGAACATTAGTTACCATTACTGAGGTAAAGAAAGTCAAATAAAACTAAAGCACAATAAACTGAAGATTACAAATATTATGACAGCGCTTCGTGCTGTTTCTCAGTTTCAGTCTCCATTTCCCAAACACTTTAGCCAAGCATACCAACGTTATTCCTCCTAAAAAACAACACACATTCAGTTCCGTCTCCTCATTAATCACCACCATCACTGCAATATTTCATCATCAACATTAACACAGGAAGGTGATTAAAGGGGCGGTGGAGTTCAAGTTGGCAGTGTCTGAGATGTTTAAAATGCAGAGTTAGAAAAGAAAAACATCTCCAGGTGAAAGGCGCGTTTTACAGTAGAAATAAATGGAGCTCATTAAGCTGGTTATAGTGAGCTGTGCTGCCTGGCACTGCTTAAAACAATAGAAACAGACAATTAAAACAGAAGTTAAGACAATCTGGCGTTTATCTTAAAGTTGAGAAAATATTTAGGATATTTTGGTAAGGATGTTTCTGTAATACCGTTTTCTTATCTGGAAATAAGATAAGATAGACTTAATAATTGTTCTGTAATGGCTTCTGCCCTAAGTTCAGTCTTAACTGAAGTTGCCATGACAACAAAGCAGATCTCAGACTTAAGAATTTTCTGTAATACAGACCCAGGTCAATAACCAGAATACATAGGAGAAGGCGAAAAAAACAGGTGAGGGCCGTAACCAGAGAAAACACATACATGAAACAACAAAAGCCAAACAGGAGCGAGAATTGGAAATGGGAGAAGGTAAAACATGGAACAGGAATCAGGAAAACAAACAATGAACAAGGGCAGGACTTCACAAAGACGTGAACCAAACAGACTAGTATGTGCACAGAGTTCAACGGGTGGTTGTGATTAGAATTCAGTTGACTGTGATATCCTGGGTGGTTTGTGATTGGTTGAAGAAGTTTCTGAGGGATTCTGGGAAATGGAGTCCTTGATGGTATGTGTGTCTGACTGAGAACCAGGAAGCGTGACATATGTACTACTATACGTCAGATGTGATTTTTAAGTTTTTAAATCAAGTGTTCAACAACTAAGAAAATGGAAATTGTTTATTAGGGTGACCAATTGTATTTGTATTATTATGTAGGTTTTCACAATAGACACATTGCGAAGGGCTGTGAAAACAGAACGGATCAAGTTGCATCACGCATACAGTTCAAAACTGGTTAATTAGATTAGAAGGAATATAGCACAGTGTCTAATATTAGAGCAGTGGATTTAAATCTTTTTTGAATCTGCAGAGCCAGTGACTTAACCACTGTGCTATAGAGCCGATTACAAAGCACACACAAACTTTGTAAGTCCCAGAGTCGTGTGTAAATTGTGCAAGTTATTGATGTCTACTGTTCCAACAAACCTGCATCACCACACGGAGCTTCATAAGGCATTAACACTATACATTGATGAGCCGTAACATTAAGTCCACTTCCTTGTTTCTACACTCTGTCCATTTTATCAGCTCCACTGACCACATAGGAGCACTTGGTCCATCTGTTCTCTGATACTCTGTTACCCTGTTCTTCAGTGGTCAGGACCCCCATGGACCCTCACAGAGCAGGTACTGTTTGGGTGGTGGGTCATTCTCAGCACTGCAGTAACACTGACATGGTGGTGGTGTGTTAGTGTGTGTTGTGCTGGTACGAGTGGATCAGACACAGCAGTGCTGCTGGAGTTTTTAAACACCTCAGTGTGACTGCTGGACTGAGAACAGTCCACCAACCAAAAATATCCACCCGACAGCGTCCTGTGGGCAGCGTCCCGTGACCACTGATGAAGGACTAGAGGACGACCAACACAAACTGTGCAGCAGCAGATGAGCTGTCGTCTCTGACTTTACATCTACAAGGTAGGAGTGTCTAATAGAGTGGACAGTGAGTGGACACAGAGTTTAAAAACTCCACCCAAACAGTACCTGCTCTGTGAGGGTCCATGGGGGTCCTGACCACTGAAGAACAGGGTAACAGAGTATCAGAGAAACAGATGGACTACAGTCTGTAACTGTAGAACTACAGAGTGCAGCTCTACAGTAAGAGGAGCTGATAAAGTGGAAAATGAGTGTAGAAACGAGGAGGTGGTCAGAATGTTATGGCTGTATAACACCGTATTTTAGAGATTTTGCAGATGCAGCTCCAAATATGATGAAGCAGAAGATAAAATAACCCCTTTGATACTTGCCTAAAAAGTTCTAGCTGCTGGGACGCAAGTGATTGGCCAAGTTTTGTGTTGCCTTGCTCAGAGGGTGAATAAAGCAATGTCAGAATTTTGGCGTCCAAAAATCACATTTTGTCAGTAGCACATAATCAGTTATACAGGTTTGAAATAAATGAGTTACTATCTGAAAAAATCCCAGGATTAAATCTTTAAGGCTCGTGTTCTGTGGGTAAAGCTTTCTTTCACAGGCTTTGTCGGTAACAGCATAAGCAGCTTTTAACTCTTTCCACGTTCCTGCCTGAAAGAGTTGATGAACCTTCAGGAGAAGCTGAATGTGGGAATCAGGTGGATCTGCTTAGAGCAGCAACTCATTTATAACTGTACACTATCACTGTGTACACTATCAGAAGAAAACCTCGTATCTCCAAAACGGTCACTTTACAGGAGAAGGAAAAGACATGCTTTACTTTTAACGTAAGTCAATGGAACCAGACGTCTTTCCAAGTCATTTTAGGTTGTTTCTTTTAGTCCATCCATCATGAAATTTACACACAATGTAAAGGACAGCAGGCTTCTTCAGATCATGCCAAAGACTGAAAAACGTCAAAACTGGAGATACAAAGTTTTCTTCCGACAGCAGCGACATTCTTTGTTCTATGTTATTAAACACTTTACTGTCCATTATTTTTTTTTGAGAAGATACATTTTTCACACTTATTTCTACAGTTACAGTTATTTCCAACTGGTTTTGCCCATAGCATACACAGACAAATCCATTTCTACGTGTTCATAACTCCACGTTCTGCACACCTACTCTCCTCTGAAAATGTAATAAGTGGGTGGTAAAAAGGTAAAGAAGGTCACATGCTGTTAAGAAGCGAAGCCATCAGCAGGTCCACAGCGAATCTGCAGGTTTTATTTTTGTGCAGAAGTCGTGGCAAGCCGTGTGACCCCCCCCGTAATCAACAACCAGACTTTCCAAATGAAACCGTTCCTTTAACTTATGCTACTTTCACCTTGATCACTGCCTGAACCTTGAGCGTTCACCTCCCTGCTTCTTTTGAATAATGACTCTGTACTGCGTCTCTCGCTGCGGCAGCAGGTTTCCATACATTTTGTCTGCAGTTGGTGGAAATATGAATTACCAGCCCTACAGACTGTTGTCTTTGAAAAGAAAGCAACTGCTAGCTTTACTGTGAGCAAATATCAAGGTCTGCACGCTGCTAGAATAGCGGCTCAATCAACAACCCCCATAGTTCCATTAAGGGCAAACTGACATCCAAATTTGATGTAGTCTATTCACAAATACATTGTCCTCTGCTTAAATAACAGGGTAGTCATGGTCATCAGGCTCACTGTGAGTAGCTTCGCCGAACGCCATCTATTCCCGGTAAACACAAGGCAGGAATTTAACCACAGAGCAGTTATTATTGGTGTTTTGCTGGGCAGCTGTGGCCGTCAGACTCAAGGCTCCGTCTCTGTAAGCTACGCCGCTTTGCAGATCTTTAGAATGACATCATTCAGTTTATTGGCTTTACTGTTATCAGTTTGTATAAGAGATTTTGCGATCGATCTACTTTATTTAGGCTCGTCATTAATTTGCAGGATTTCTATTCATGTGTGTTTTGTCCCGCCCCCGCCTGCAGTTGGCTGGTCACCCACCCACTCCCTCACTCAACACTGAAAATTAGCCCCCCACTGCAAGATATTATGGTACGTCCGGCAGGAATCCGCGGGAGTGAAGGCCTCTAAATCTAATTTTATTCCTCCAGTGTAATAAAATGGAAATATTCCCCAAAAGGTACGAATTGGTCCTGTTGTGTACCATCAAGGTTAGGCAAAATATCCCATTTCCCCAGTTAGCCAATCAGGCAAGACATACTTGATTCCAAATTTTACTTGTTTATTTCAAAACTGAAGTTACAAGGCTATTTTTGCCAACACTAGAAATCAATAGAGACCCAAAACCTTTCTATAAATTCCCAAATTCCCAAAAACTTCCCTCAAACCACTTCCAGTTCTTCATTAAGGAAGTGCAGGTTGTTGACGTGGTTTAGAGCTCAGTGTGACTTACTATGAGCTGTAAACATGAAGCAAATCTTATTGTATCAATTAACAGTGGAAACGAAATCCACGTGTTATTAAACATTTATTAGACGTACACAATTTTATATGACAAATAGACCAGGTGACCTCAGTATCGTCCTTTGCTTGGTTCAGGCTGGAAGTGGTCACCTCAGAACCATGACGTCCATAACACAGAGCACAGAACGTAGATCTTAAGTGCTACTCGGTTGAAAATTTCTAAATTGCTTTCTTCCCTGCTGTCAGAGAAGCGATTACTGTTTTCTTTTGACTGGGTTTCATATTAAATATTGAATCATCTCTGAGCAGAAACAAAGCTGGAGGGCGCTGCCAAAACACGAATAGATGTTCTGAGAGCGTCTGAAGAGCATTTAGAGCAAAGTTTATCAGTGGAAAGTATCATTTGGAATGGGGTTACATAAAACCTGTGTGCAAATTTATAGCACATCAGCTGATTTTTAGATAAAAAGAATCTATTCTTCCAATCCAGGTGTGAGTCGTCAATGACCAGGTCAAATGGGTCAAATTTTTGGTACCCCAAGCACATGGCCAGTGTTTGTTATGAGTAGTAGGTGCCGTTCCCTGAGATACAGTGTAACGTGGAAAAAACTAAGCAAAGGATGTGTTTCTAGAACAGTATTCCATAGGGTCATTCAGCCTGAGGTCCACTATAAGGACAAAGACATGGGGACACACCTCCTGAGCTCAGGTGTTTCAGCCACATCCATTGCGGACAGGTGGATAAAATTGAGCACAGAGCCTTCAGTCTCCATAGACAAACACTGGTAGTAGACGGAGTCGTACTGATGAGCTCAGTGACTTTAAACTGTCATAGGATGCCATCTCTGCAATCAGTTTGTGAAATCTCTGCTCTGCTAGATCTGCCCCAGACAACCGTAAATGAAATGGTATGGCGTAGGAGCACCAACAGCATGAAGTGGTAGACCATGCAAACTCACAGAGTGGGGCTGAGTGCTGAAGAGCACAGTGTCTTATCACCTGTTGAATCATCACTAAAGAGTTCCAAACTGCCTCTGGAAGCAACATCAGCAAAAGACTTACATGCTAGTAGCTTCACAAAATGGGTTTCCATGGCTGAGCCGCTGCACACAAGCCTAAGGTCAAAATGCACAATGCCAAGTGTTGGATGGAGGGATGTAAAGTGCCGCCACTGGACTCTGGAGCAGTGGAAATATATTCTGTGGAGTGACGAATCAGCTTCACTATGTGGGACTCATGGACAAGTCTGGGTTTGGAAAACGTTAGCTGCCTGACTGCACTCTGCCAGCTGTAAAGTTTGGTGGAGGAGGGATGATGCTACAGGGCTGTTTTTCAGGGGTTGGCCTAGAACCCTTAGTTCCAGTGAAGGGAATCTTAATGCTTCAGCAGAACAAAGCAGTTTGGAGAATCGTGCACTTCCAACTTTGTGGGAACAGTTTGGGGAAGAGCCTTTCCTGTTCCAGCATGACTGAACCCCAGTGACCAAAGCAGCTCCATAAAGGCCGGACTGGGTGAGTTTGGTGTGCCTGGTCCTCACAGAGCCCTGACCTCAACCCACCCAACACCTTTGGGATGAACTAGAATGGAGATTGTGAGCAAGACCCTCTCATCCAACATCAGTGTCTGACCTCACAAATACTCCTGGATGAATGGGCAGAAATTATCACAGACACTCTCCAGACTCTGAAGAAGCTTCCCAGAAGAGTGGAAGCTGTTAGAGCTGCAAAGGGGGATCAGCTCCATATTAATGCCCATGGATTTAGAATGGGATTCATAAAGGCTCCTGTAGGTAATGTGTAGGTGTCCCAATACTTTTGTCCATATAGTGTATAAGTGATTAATTAACCCTTTGTAGTCCCACAAACTCACCTCCGCATTTAACCCATCCATGAAGTGAAACACAGCATACACACACACACACACACACACACACACACACACACACACACACACACACACTAGGGGGCAGTGAGCACACTTGCCCGGAACAGTGGGCAGCCCTATCCACAGTGCCTGGGGAGCAATTGGGGGTTAGGTGTCTTGCTCAAGAACGTCGGCCCTGGGGATCGAACCGGCAACCTTCCGGTCACAGGGCCAGTTCCCTAACCTCCCATAAGAAATGGGAGAAGCCTGGGATGGAATGGGGTTCTTTTAAATCATTGAATTAAGGCCCTTATCATCAAAAATATCTCCAAAATTTTTTTTATATGATTCGACTCATATTTATCTTAGCTGTTTCTGCTTGATGCCAAGGGTAGATCCTCAACTCAAACAGTGGATTTAACTTTCCTGTTTACGCCATAAACTACACAAAGTCATTACATTTTTGAGTCACTTGACAGCCGTAGATTTCTCCCGTCAGCTGTGGTTATAGATGGAGATTAGTTTGAAAAACGCTGGAGTGTTCCTTTAATGCAACCGCTCCTGAGTGCGGTGGCCCTGCAGCCTTTAGAGGAAGATCAAGTCACTCAGCTGATTAGGCTTGTATTACCTCATCACACTCCGATTTTGAGAGAAAATAACCAAATTACACATGCAATCAGTCATGCAAATGAGACCTTATTCTGCCTTGTTATGGCCGGAGTTAAGAATCTGCTCCTTTCAAGTGCCTCTTATGATTCTGATATGATTAAAAGAGTTTATGACTCAACTCTCTGTCGGAGCAGAAAGAAACCTTCTGGAAATTATCAAACAAAGGGAGACTAATTACTACCTGGATGTGGATACGCTTCGGGCCTTTATGTGCTGTTCTCTGAGAAAGAGAGGCTTTGCACCTTGTCCATGCTGATTAAGTCTGATAACAGACTGAACTCCAAGCAGGGCACCAGAAAACCGGAGCTGTGCTTTGATCATCGATCACTGATCATGAGAAAAGAGTTTGATTCAGATTATAAACATTGCGAAGGCTTCAAAACACCAGCCCGTACCGCCCATGTGTGGAAACCTAACTGCAAAATTTGAAATCCTCATTTAGATTCATTGTTATAACCCTTTTATAGCACATTTACATGTATATGCCTATGCATGGCCATATGGGTTTAGCCCCGCCCATTTATGCTGAAGTTATAAGGAGCGTTTCCGCCCAGGGAGTTTTTAAGCGAGGCGTTTGGATTTGGACTGTCTTGTTATTTCCAAGTGATCATTATTTGTGTCTCCAGTCAACGGCAGTCGATCTGCATGGGTTGCCGTGGTAACCGTCAGTAACTACGTAGCGATGCTGGTGATGCGGATTTCGAACACGGATGCAGGAGAGATGGAGGAGCATCATCGTCGCCCTCCAGGCTCTTCAGAACTCTCTTCATAATCACGAATCTTTGGAGGTCTTCTTGACTCCCAGCACGTCGTCACTCTGGGCTTGACGTTGCTGTTGTCTGTCGTGTCGCGAGTGCTTTGAAAGTCACTTTGAAATCCGGTTTGACTGATATCTGAAAAATCCGATCACAGGTTAAACCCCTTCCAAATGTGGTTTGGATCTGATTACGAAACAAATCAGATTTGATGTGGTTTCTCGTCAGAAATCAGTCTGGATGTGACAAAAAATCAGATATGGGCTGGCAGTCTGAACGGGGCCTTGAAGGCACAGACACAAGTCTGTTTCATTCTAAGGGATGCCTTTACGGCGTTTGGCAGACGGTCTTATCAGAGCAACTTAAATTTGACCATTTGACACAGGTAGGTGCAGGTGGTGTTAGGAGTCTTGGCCAAGGACTCTTACTGGTATAGTGTAGGTGGCTTGAACCACAGTCACCAGCGTAGAAGGCAGAGGTGTTACCCACTACACTATCCAACCACTCACGTATACAGAGTGGTTGGAACGTGGAGAAGGAATTCCTGAGATCTGTAAAATA
>NC_051211.1:1945000-1960000 GCF_015220715.1 Pygocentrus nattereri | reverse complement strand
GCTCTAAATGTAGGTATTGTGATATAAACCGAGTCCGTTCTCCAGTTTCTCATTAGACTGAATGAATAACCGACTCTAAATGTAGGTATTGTGATATAAACCGAGTCCGTTCTACAGTTTCTCATTAGGCTGAATGAATAACCGGCTCTAAATGTAGGTATTGTGATATAAACCGAGTCCGTTCTACAGTTTCTCATTAGGCTGAATGAATAACCGACTCTAAATGTAGGTATTGTGATATAAACCGAGTCCGTTCTACAGTTTCTCATTAGGCTGAATGAATAACCGGCTCTAAATGTAGGTATTGTGATATAAACCGAGTCCGTTCTACAGTTTCTCATTAGGCTGAATGAATAACCGACTCTAAATGTAGGTATTGTGATATAAACCGAGTCCGTTCTACAGTTTCTCATTAGGCTGAATGAATAACCGACTCTAAATGTAGGTATTGTGATATAAACCGAGTCCGTTCTACAGTTTCTCATTAGGCTGAATGAATAACCGACTCTAAATGTAGGTATTGTGATATAAACCGAGTCCGTTCTACAGTTTCTCATTAGACTGAATGAATAACCGGCTCTAAATGTAGGTATTGTGATATAAACCGAGTCCGTTCTACAGTTTCTCATTAGACTGAATGAATAACCGACTCTAAATGTAGGTATTGTGATATAAACCGAGTCCGTTCTACAGTTTCTCATTAGACTGAATGAATAACCGGCTCTAAATGTAGGTATTGTGATATAAACCGAGTCCGTTCTACAGTTTCTCATTAGGCTGAATGAATAACCGACTCTAAATGTAGGTATTGTGATATAAACCGAGTCCGTTCTACAGTTTCTCATTAGGCTGAATGAATAACCGACTCTAAATGTAGGTATTGTGATATAAACCGAGTCCGTTCTACAGTTTCTCATTAGGCTGAATGAATAACCGACTCTAAATGTAGGTATTGTGATATAAACCGAGTCCGTTCTACAGTTTCTCATTAGACTGAATGAATAACCGACTCTAAATGTAGGTATTGTTATATAAACCGAGTCCGTTCTACAGTTTCTCGTTAGACTGAATGAATAACCGACTCTAAATGTAGGTATTGTGATATAAACCGAGTCCGTTCTACAGTTTCTCATTAGGCTGAATGAATAACCGACTCTAAATGTAGGTATTGTGATATAAACCGAGTCCGTTCTACAGTTTCTCATTAGGCTGAATGAATAACCGACTCTAAATGTAGGTATTGTGATATAAACCGAGTCCGTTCTACAGTTTCTCATTAGGCTGAATGAATAACCGACTCTAAATGTAGGTATTGTGATATAAACCGAGTCTGTTCTACAGTTTCTCATTAGACTGAATGAATAACCGACTCTAAATGTAGGTATTGTGATATAAACCGAGTCTGTTCTACAGTTTCTCATTAGACTGAATGAATAACCGGCTCTAAATGTAGGTATTGTGATATAAACCGAGTCCGTTCTACAGTTTCTCATTAGATTGAATGAATAACCGGCTCTAAATGTAGGTGTTGTGATATAAACCGAGTCCGTTCTACAGTTTCTCATTAGACTGAATGAATAACCGACTCTAAATGTAGGTGTTGTGATATAAACCGAGTCCGTTCTACAGTTTCTCATTAGACTGAATGAATAACCGACTCTAAATGTAGGTGTTGTGATATAAACCGAGTCCGTTCTACAGTTTCTCATTAGGCTGAATGAATAACCGACTCTAAATGTAGGTATTGTGATATAAACCGAGTCCGTTCTACAGTTTCTCATTAGGCTGAATGAATAACCGACTCTAAATGTAGGTATTGTGATATAAACCGAGTCCGTTCTACAGTTTCTCATTAGGCTGAATGAATAACCGGCTCTAAATGTAGGTATTGTGATATAAACCGAGTCCGTTCTACAGTTTCTCATTAGGCTGAATGAATAACCGACTCTAAATGTAGGTATTGTGATATAAACCGAGTCCGTTCTACAGTTTCTCATTAGGCTGAATGAATAACCGACTCTAAATGTAGGTATTGTGATATAAACCGAGTCCGTTCTACAGTTTCTCATTAGACTGAATGAATAACCGACTCTAAATGTAGGTATTGTGATATAAACCGAGTCCGTTCTACAGTTTCTCATTAGACTGAATGAATAACCGACTCTAAATGTAGGTATTGTGATATAAACCGAGTCCGTTCTACAGTTTCTCATTAGACTGAATGAATAACCGACTCTAAATGTAGGTATTGTGATATAAACCGAGTCCGTTCTACAGTTTCTCGTTAGACTGAATGAATAACCGACTCTAAATGTAGGTATTGTGATATAAACCGAGTCCGTTCTACAGTTTCTCGTTAGGCTGAATGAATAACCGGCTCTAAATGTAGGTATTGTGATATAAACCGAGTCCGTTCTACAGTTTCTCGTTAGGCTGAATGAATAACCGGCTCTAAATGTAGGTATTGTGATATAAACCGAGTCCGTTCTACAGTTTCTCGTTAGACTGAATGAATAACCGACTCTAAATGTAGGTATTGGGATATAAACCGAGTCCGTTCTACAGTTTCTCGTTAGACTGAATGAATAACCGGCTCTAAATGTAGGTATTGGGATATAAACCGAGTCTGTTCTACAGTTTCTCATTAGACTGAATGAATAACCGACTCTAAATGTAGGTATTGTGATATAAACCGAGTCTGTTCTACAGTTTCTCATTAGACTGAATGAATAACCGGCTCTAAATGTAGGTATTGTGATATAAACCGAGCCCGTTCTACAGTTTCTCATTAGGCTGAATGAATAACCGACTCTAAATGTAGGTATTGTGATATAAACCGAGTCCGTTCTACAGTTTCTCATTAGACTGAATGAATAACCGACTCTAAATGTAGGTATTGTGATATAAACCGAGTCCGTTCTACAGTTTCTCATTAGACTGAATGAATAACCGACTCTAAATGTAGGTATTGTGATATAAACCGAGTCCGTTCTCCAGTTTCTCATTAGGCTGAATGAATAACCGACTCTAAATGTAGGTATTGTGATATAAACCGAGTCCGTTCTACAGTTTCTCATTAGGCTGAATGAATAACCGACTCTAAATGTAGGTATTGTGATATAAACCGAGTCCGTTCTACAGCTTCTCATTAGGCTGAATGAATAACCGGCTCTAAATGTAGGTATTGTGATATAAACCGAGTCCGTTCTACAGTTTCTCATTAGACTGAATGAATAACCGACTCTAAATGTTGGTATTGTGATATAAACCGAGTCCGTTCTACAGTTTCTCATTAGATTGAATGAATAACCGGCTCTAAATGTAGGTATTGTGATATAAACCGAGTCCGTTCTACAGTTTCTCATTAGACTGAATGAATAACCGGCTCTAAATGTAGGTATTGTGATATAAACCGAGTCCGTTCTACAGTTTCTCATTAGGCTGAATGAATAACCGACTCTAAATGTAGGTATTGTGATATAAACCGAGTCCGTTCTACAGTTTCTCATTAGGCTGAATGAATAACCGACTCTAAATGTAGGTATTGTGATATAAACCGAGTCCGTTCTACAGTTTCTCATTAGACTGAATGAATAACCGACTCTAAATGTAGGTATTGTGATATAAACCGAGTCCGTTCTACAGTTTCTCATTAGACTGAATGAATAACCGACTCTAAATGTAGGTATTGTGATATAAACCGAGTCCGTTCTACAGTTTCTCATTAGACTGAATGAATAACCGGCTCTAAATGTAGGTATTGTGATATAAACCGAGTCCGTTCTACAGTTTCTCATTAGATTGAATGAATAACCGGCTCTAAATGTAGGTATTGTGATATAAACCGAGTCCGTTCTACAGTTTCTCATTAGACTGAATGAATAACCGGCTCTAAATGTAGGTATTGTGATATAAACCAAGTCCGTTCTACAGTTTCTCATTAGACTGAATGAATAACCGACTCTAAATGTAGGTATTGTGATATAAACCGAGTCCGTTCTACAGTTTCTCATTAGACTGAATGAATAACCGACTCTAAATGTAGGTATTGTGATATAAACCGAGTCTGTTCTACAGTTTCTCATTAGACTGAATGAATACCTGTGGATCTGCTATCATCTTCTTGCTGTGGTTCTTCTGACCTTCTTAAGAATTGATTAGTTCCTCAATAAATGTCCTTCTACTGCATTTGATTTGTCGAGCTCAGTATCTGTTGGGAGCTGATTTACCGATCAGTCAGTGTCCCGTAATGTGAGGAAATGTGGATCAGGAGGTGTCATAGGCCTGGATAGAAGGTCTGAGAGAGGAAAGAACAGCGCAGTAAAAAAAGCAGGCTGAGACCTTTCGCCCTCGTCTCGTCTACATCTTACCTAATCTCGTCACTCCCGCTGTGTCTGTGTCCTCGCCTCGCGCTCTACACCTCGTCCTGACACCTGACTGCCTACAATGGTGTGACCCGCAACTCCACTTACGCTACACTGTCCACAGGGAGGGAGGGGGCATCGCCTGGAGATCAGACCTTCACATTCATCAGTATTATCTGCTGTCACAATAGATATTTGCAGTTGCAAAGCAGGCAGGATGAGGTTGGTCAAGTAGATAAATTAGAGCAAATTTAATTATACCTGATCATTATCCACACTGCAAACACTGGCATCTAAATTATTTTACCATGTTAAAGCCATTATATCTAATATTTCTCATGTTGAGAGTGTTCTTTTGTTTTTGGACATTTTTATTTTTAATGCTGAACAGAAAACAAGATGCACAACGAAACACAGATAGAAATGAATGCCCCCACCCCGAACTCCGTCCCTACCACCTCCAACTCCCTCCCTACTGCCCCGAACTCCGTCCCTACCACCTCCAACTCCCTCCCTACCGCCCCGAACTCCGTCCCTACCACCTCCAACTCCCTCCCTACTGCCCCGAACTCCGTCCCCACCACCTCCAACTCCCTCCCTACCGCCCCGAACTCCGTCCCTACCACCTCCAACTCCCTCCCTACTGCCCCGAACTCCGTCCCTACCACCTCCAACTCCCTCCCTACCGCCCCGAACTCCGTCCCTACCACCTCCAACTCCCTCCCTACTGCCCCGAACTCCGTCCCCACCACCTCCAACTCCCTCCCTACTGCCCCGAACTCCGTCCCTACCACCTCCAACTCCCTCCCTACCGCCCCGAACTCCGTCCCTACCACCTCCAACTCCCTCCCTACCGCCCCGAACTCCGTCCCTACCACCTCCAACTCCCTCCCTACTGCCCCAAACTCCGTCCCTACCACCTCCAACTCCCTCCCTACCGCCCCGAACTCCATCCCTACCACCTCCAACTCCCTCCCTACCGCCCCGAACTCCGTCCCTACCACCTCCAACTCCCTCCCTACTGCCCCGAACTCCGTCCCTACCACCTCCAACTCCCTCCCTACCGCCCCGAACTCCGTCCCCACCACCTCCAACTCCCTCCCTACTGCCCCGAACTCCCTCCCTACCACCCATCCACCCTCAGTTGATATGTCGACACATAGAAACAAAAGACAAACACCAAAACGTAAACACATGAAAAAAATCATGTTACTGTGCCACACAACAGTTACTGATGTAAAAAAGGCCAAACAGAAGTAAAGTGTGATAAACTCTTAAGTATTGAATGCTGTGAGAGCGCCCCCTGCTGTTTATAAGTGTCGCCGCTCCCCAGTTTCAGTCTCCATTTCCAAACGCTTTTGTTGAGCGTGCTAACGTTCCTCCTCCTAATAAACAGACACTTGTTCAGCTCCGCCTCCTCATTATTCACCACAATCACTGTAATACTGTAACCACTGTAATCAGAACCTGAGAAACGGACCTTAAACAGAAGTCAGGACCCTGCTGGGGTTCATCCTGAAGTTAGGACAGGATTCAGGAGGTTTAGTCCAGTTAGGATGTTTGTGTGATGCTGATTTCTGATCTGGAGTTCATGATGAGATTATGGAGTTAGGAGCTGTTATTCTGGAATAGCTACTGAACTAAATTCAGTCGTCATGGAGACCAAACACATTAGACTTCAGAGTTACGACGTTTCTATAATACGACCTCTGGTTTCAGTGCAGTGTAACATGTTTGAGCATCTTTTTAAACACTCAGTAAATAAATAAGTTTTAGCTGAGTGTCTCGTTCAGGCTCACAAATCACCTCCACTTTTCCGCACCTTTAAATAACAAAACGCCGGTGTTGCGCTGGGCGCTGGTGCGGCTCCGCGGGGCCAATGGAGGAAATCTCCGAGCTTCTGTATGCTAAGTGTACCTGTTTAGTGCCTCCTCTCCTACACCCGTCCTATACATCACTGTCAGCACAGCGCCAAGCTTCAATTCATCTCCGTCACTTACAGCAGCCGAGCGGACTGGATTTCCCGTCTCATATTCGCCGAATGTTCAGCACGGAACAGTCGCGTGTTTTACACGCTGATGGTTGTGACAAGTGTGAGAATAATTGTTTTTTTTAATGTATTTATTTATTTAGTTAGTTAGTTTCTAAGCCTCAAAGAGTGTGTTAGTTGTTGCCTTGTGTGCCGTTATTCCAAATCTCAGGCTTCGTGTCTGCGCTGTTTATTTACAGAGTCAGGCTCCAGTCCTCGTGGGCCAAAACACTGCAGACTTCACCTCATTGACCCTTTAAACACACCTGATTCAGCTCATCAGCTAATCAGCAAGGCCTTCATCAGCTGAATTCAGTGTTAGATGAGGGTAAACACCGACCTCTACAGCACTGATTAACAGGGTTCCTTATACCGAGTGTCTGTCCAAACCCTAACCACTAAATTTACACTTCTGAAAACAAGTCAAGTTGACAGATTTAGATTATCATGAGTTTAATTTTCTAAAAATAAAAAAAAAAAATTGTCGTGATACTATGGGCGGAGCCTTATTTTTGTCACGCCCCTGCGTTTCAGAGCAGGAGGTGATGCTGCATCCCTGCCCCTCATGGCCACATGGTGAGCAGTTAGATCCCAGTGTTTTGAAGTAAATGTGTCCCGAAGTCTGAAAGTCAGTGAGGAACATTAGGAATCCCCATATTTTCTGGAGTTCATCACTTTTAAGTGTTTTAGTGTAAAATATGGTGATTTTCTGTGTGAACAGCTGGTCAGAGCTGCGTCTGCTGGTCATGAACTGCTGAGTTTCTGAGCTCAGAATGAGCTGAAACAGTCAAGACTGAAGCTCTGGGTACAGGTTGGATAGAGATGATTGTTTTGGTAGTGACAAAATGGAATGTTCAGTCATTTAATATGATAAACATAATTAAGGTTTACAGTAGAGTCACTCAAAGCAAAAGGATTTAAGTCTGAAGTCCAAGATCACCCTCTGCAACCCCTGAGTAGGAGAGGGACCAACCCCTATCAAGGAGTTTGGTTCCAGAGCCGACACTGTGGGTGGAGGTGAGCCCAACTATATCTAGTTGGTACCTCTCAACCTGAGGTTATATTCCAGTTTCTTCTGCAGGGGCCTAGGCCACCAAGGGCTTCCCCACCATCTCCCACTGCCTGTACGGCACTGTGCCGCTCCCCCATGCTGGGCCTTGCAGGTAGTGGGCCCACATGGTCTCCCCTCATTGCCTCTTCGGGCTGAGCCTGGCCTGATTACGTGGGCTGCCCAGCCACCAGGCACTCGCCGAGGGATGCTACCCCCAGGCTTGGCTCCAGGGGTAGATCCTGGTGACCCTTTTCTGGGCCTTCTGTGTCCTTGATCAGTTAAAAGTACGTATATAAAACAGCTCATATTCTGCATCTGGCGTCAATAACGCTGGCGGTAATTTTGACAATAGATAACCTCCTGATGGGATAATCAGACATATTCATAAAAAGTCCTCTCAAAGCCATAGTATGCAGCTCGCCAAGCACATGTGGAAAAACATATCCGCATTTCAAACACATATAGTTATTACAAAGACCGTGGGAGAACACTGCAGGGAGTGGAGCTGCGTTAGTTGTTTCTGCTTTTTACCACCACTGTATAAAATCAAATATTCATAGAGCAGAAATGAAAGAATTATGATACTCTTGTACTCACAGAATAACATATGTACATGCATAATTTTGTGTGCTTGTGCGTGTTGTGTCATGGCAGGAAGATCAATGGGGTTTTTCGAAAACTGACTTCACTGATTGCGTCAATATTTGGACAGGTGTGAGGTGTGAGAGAAAGTCTGAAGGTGTCTTTGTCACTCCTCTAACTTCACTCCTTCCTTCGGCTTTCAGGCCTGGCAGGAGCTGGTATTTCACATGCAGCACTGAGCTTGAGTCATTATTATTAGTAGTCTGTGTAGACAACAAAGCCGGTCTTACTGAGTGTTAGAAATGAAGGTTCTCTTCAGGTCCATTTTTCCTTCATCGAAGCACAAACAGTGTGAATGTTCCCTCAGAGGTTCTCCAGTGGTTCTAAGGTCTGATTGTGGAGCTTAAATCAGTTCCTCCAGGTGAAAAGTTGGTATTTGTTCCTTTTCATAAGCGAATGTTTTAAGACAGAGCAGTAGAGTAAAAGCCTGGAGGCGAGGCGAGGCGGGGTGTGTGGAGTCAGTCCAGCTTAGAACAGATCATCTCAGTGGATTATGGCTCAGTTATGTTCCCTGACTAAAGGCGCTGAGATGGAGTCTTGAGGGAACCACCCCAGTGATGAGAGGGGAACCGCCCCAGAGACAGTTTAGTACCTTCATTCCTGAGAGAGTACTGTAGCCAAAATAACAAGAAAGCTCACTAAAGAAATGCTGTTCTAAACTTCAAATGACTCAGGAACCTCTTCATTGACCTGGTCATTGCATCACAAATGCAATTTATGGACGAACAAATACATCATCAGCCCTCTTTGGGCTGTGGCCCACGTTTAGCCTCACCAGTGGCATAGAACATACACATGGAACCACCTCCAGGCCCATCGAACCTCCACAAACAAGCAGCAAAAGTAAACATTTTAATGCCAAAATACACATTCAGTTCCAAAAATTTGGGGACGAAAGAAAAATCAAAATCAAAACGAACAGGAATGGCTCCCGGTGGCGCAACCGTCCAAGCGTTGGCCATCATCATCAGGAGATCGCGAGTTCAGTCCCTGGTGATGCTACAGCCATCCGTAAATGGGAGTCCAAGAGAGATGATTGCCCCCCCCCCCCCTCATCACTAAGCATGATGCTGGTCAGCTCAGGCGTCTGTCAGCTGATGTAACAGATCTGGCGGTCGACGCTTTCCTCCGAGCGGCAGTCGGTAAAGAAGCGCTGGCTGGTTTCACAGGCTGGTTCTCGGAGGAGGTGTGTTGCCTGTGCTGCCTTCATCCTTCTGCCATTGGTTGTATCGTGTGATTGGGTGCGTCCTAACGAATGGGTGGAATTGTAAACGATTAAATTGGGGAGAAAATCAAGTAAAATATAAAAAACCCCAAAAAAAACAGCAAAGATTTGCAAATCCTTTTTGTCGTCTGTTGAACTGAAAACAGTGAGACCACATAACGTGTCCCGAAGTCCAAAAAAGAATTTAAGAATTTATAAATTGCAGTTCAGAACTTTTTGGTGTTTTAATGTAAAATATGATTTTCTGTGTGAACAGCTGCTCAATGCTGTGTTTGCTGGTCATGTACTGGTCAAGTTATTGAGCTGAAATTGTCCCTGAAACAGTCACGGCTGAAACATTTGGTAAGGTTGGGGTAGTTACGATAGTTTTGGGGCAGTAGGAAAAAAATGAAGTAAAAACAGCAAAGATTTTGGTCCTTTTCGGCCTGAATTTAGCTGAAATCAGTACAGTTGAGTGCTTTTTCGACTTTACTGTTTTTGTATATATACAATTATGCAACATGTTCAAAGCTCACCTTTCCTTTTAACAGTGTTCAGTGGTCATTCGTGAGGTGAGGACACCAGTTGTTGTAGCTGTGAAAATGGATTTTTCCCTGTTCTTGCTTGATATAATGTATGAGCTGCTCAACCGTCTGAGTTCTCCATTTTTGTGTTCTGTGCTTCATAATTTTGATTGGGATGCAGGTCTGAACTGTGGGCAGCACCTGCGCTCTCTCACTGCAGACCCATGCTGCTGTAGCAGGTGGAGAATATGGCCTGACATCGTTTTGCTGAAACAAGCAGGGACGTGCCTGAAAAATGTCATCGTCTAGAAGGCACCATATGTTGCTCCAAAATGCGTATGTACCCCTCAGCATTAAAGATGCCTTCCCAGATGACATGACAGATGCTTGAACTTTGCGCAAGTACCAATCTGGATGGTGCTTTTCTTCTTTGGCCTGGAGAACAAGACATCCCGTATTTCCAGAAGTCATCTGAAAGGTGGACTCATGAGACCACGGCACACGTTTACACTGTGGGTCAGTCTGTCTCGGATGAGCTGGAGCCCAGAGAAATCAGCGGCGTTTCTGGAGGTTCTTGATATGTGGTTTTTAATGCAGTGCAATTTGAGAGATTAGATTGGACAGTCAGTATGGATTTTTGGCTTTGCCCTTTATGCACAGAGATTTTTCCAGATTCTGGGAATTTTTTAATAACGTAGTGGGCTGTAATTGTTGAAATCCCAAAATCTTGTGGAGTCATGCTTTGAGAAACATTGAGTGTGTTTACATGCATTCAATAATCCGATCATAGTCAGATTTCTGCAGTTATCTGATTATTCATGTCACGATTGGCCCCTCCCAGTCATCCGTGTGCTTTTGTATTGGTTTTGGTCTGGTCCGTGTGCTTTTGTATTGGTTTTGGTCTGGTCCATGTGCTGTTGTTTTGGTTTTGGTCTGGTCATGTGCTGTTGTATTGGTTTTGGTCTGGTCCGTGTGCTGTTGTATTGGTTTTGGTCTGGTCCATGTGCTTTTGTTTTGGTTTTGGTCTGGACAATGTGCTTTTGTATTGGTTTTGGTCTGGTCCATGTGCTGTTGTATTGGTTTTGGTCTGGTCCATGTGCTGTTGTATTGGTTTTGGTCTGGTCCGTGTGCTTTTGTATTGGTTTTGGTCTGGTCCATGTGCTGTTGTATTGGTTTTGGTCTGGTCCATGTGCTTTTGTATTGGTTTTGGTCTGGTCCGTGTGCTGTTGTATTGGTTTTGGTCTGGTCCATGTGCTTTTGTTTTGGTTTTGGTCTGGTCCGTGTGCTTTTGCATTGGTTTTGGTCTGGTCCGTGTGCTGTTGTATTGGTTTTGGTCTGGTCCATGTGCTGTTGTATTGGTTTTGGTCTGGTCCATGTGCTTTTGTTTTGGTTTTGGTCTGGTCCGTGTGCTTTTGCATTGGTTTTGGTCTGGTCCGTGTGCTTTTGTATTGGTTTTGGTCTGGTCCATGTGCTGTTGTATTGGTTTTGGTCTGGTCCATGTGCTGTTGTATTGGTTTTGGTCTGGTCCATGTGCTTTTGTATTGGTTTTGGTCTGGTCCATGTGCTGTTGTATTGGTTTTGGTCTGGTCCATGTGCTTTTGTTTTGGTTTTGGTCTGGTCCATGTGCTGTTGTATTGGTTTTGGTCTGGTCCGTGTGCTTTTGTATTGGTTTTGGTCTGGTCCGTGTGCTGTTGTTTTGGTTTTGGTCTGGTCCATGTGCTTTTGTTTTGGCGTGACGCAGCAAAACGCTTTTGGAGCGACGCTGAAACCAAATACTTGCTTGATGAAATGAATGATCTAAATATGTTTCGTCTTCTAGATGATGCATCTTCATATTTTCATATTAAAGTTGCGCAATGTTTTTAAAAAATGAAGCCACAGCATGAAGTTCGAGTTTTACATTACGTCTTCTTGTCTGAGTTCATCGGCTGGTTGTAAAGCATAAATCCGATTACTGTCTGCCTCCTGTAGACCTGGAGTTTCCCCATTATCTGATTACTGTCTGACTCATGTAGACCTGGAGTTTCCCCATTATCTGATTACTGTCTGACTCCTGTAGACCTGGAGTTTCCCCATTATCTGATTACTGTCTGACTCATGTAGACCTGGAGTTTCCCCATTATCTGATTACTGTCTGACTCCTGTAGACCTGGAGTTTCCCCATTATCTGATTACTGTCTGAATCCTGTAGACCTGGAGTTTCCCCATTATCTGATTACTGTCTGACTCGTGTAGACCTGGAGTTTCCCCATTATCTGATTACTGTCTGACTCCTGTAAACCTGGAATTTCCCCATTATCTGATTACTGTCTGACTCCTGTAGACCTGGAGTTTCCCCATTATCTGATTACTGTCTGACTCGTGTAGACCTGGAGTTTCCCCATTATCTGATTACTGTCTGAGTCCTGTAGACCTGGAGTTTCCCCATTATCTGATTACTGTCTGACTCCTGTAGACCTGGAGTTTCCCCATTATCTGATTACTGTCTGACTCCTGTAGACCTGGAGTTTCCCCATTATCTGATTACTGTCTGACTCCTGTAGAACTGGAGTTTCCCCATTATCTGATTACTGTCTGACTCCTGTAGATCTGGAGTTTCCCCATTATCTGATTACTGTCTGACTCCTGTAGACCTGGAGTTTCCCCATTATCTGATTACTGTCTGACTCATGTAGACCTGGAGTTTCCCCATTATCTGATTACTGTCTGACTCCTGTAGACCTGGAGTTTCCCCATTATCTGATTACTGTCTGACTCGTGTAGACCTGGAGTTTCCCCATTATCTGATTACTGTCTGACTCCTGTAGACCTGGAGTTTCCCCATTATCTGATTACTGTCTGACTCGTGTAGACCTGGAGTTTCCCCATTATCTGATTACTGTCTGACTCCTGTAAACCTGGAATTTCCCCATTATCTGATTACTGTCTGACTCCTGTAGACCTGGAGTTTCCCCATTATCTGATTACTGTCTGACTCCTGTAGACCTGGAGTTTCCCCATTATCTGATTACTGTCTGACTCCTGTAGACCTGGAGTTTCCCCATTATCTGATTACTGTCTGACTCCTGTAGACCTGGAGTTTCCCCATTATCTGATTACTGTCTGACTCGTGTAGACCTGGAGTTTCCCCATTATCTGATTACTGTCTGACTCCTGTAAACCTGGAATTTCCCCATTATCTGATTACTGTCTGACTCCTGCAGACCTGGAGTTTCCCCATTATCTGATTACTGTCTGACTCGTGTAGACCTGGAGTTTCCCCATTATCTGATTACTGTCTGACTCCTGTAGAACTGGAGTTTCCCCATTATCTGATTACTGTCTGACTCCTGTAGACCTGGAGTTTCCCCATTATCTGATTACTGTCTGACTCCTGTAGACCTGGAGTTTCCCCATTATCTGATTACTGTCTGACTCCTGTAGAACTGGAGTTTCCCCATTATCTGATTACTGTCTGACTCCTGTAGACCTGGAGTTTCCCCATTATCTGATTACTGTCTGACTCCTGTAGAACTGGAGTTTCCCCATTATCTGATTACTGTCTGACTCCTGTAGACCTGGAGTTTCCCCATTATCTGATTACTGTCTGACTCCTGTAGACCTGGAGTTTCCTCATTATCTGATTACTGTCTGACTCCTGTAGACCTGGAGTTTCCCCATTATCTGATTACTGTCTGACTCCTGTAGACCTGGAGTTTCCCCATTATCTGATTACTGTCTGACTCCTGTAGACCTGGAGTTTCCCCATTATCTGATTACTGTCTGAGTCCTGTAGACCTGGAGTTTCCCCATTATCTGATTACTGTCTGACTCCTGTAGACCTGGAGTTTTCCCATTATCTGATTACTCTCTGACTCATGTAGACCTGGAGTTTCCCCATTATCTGATTACTGTCTGACTCATGTAGACCTGGAGTTTCCCCATTATCTGATTACTGTCTGACTCCTGTAGACCTGGAGTTTCCCCATTATCTGATTACTGTCTGACTCGTGTAGACCTGGAGTTTCCCCATTATCTGATTACTGTCTGAGTCCTGTAGACCTGGAGTTTCCCCATTATCTGATTACTGTCTGACTCCTGTAGAACTGGAGTTTCCCCATTATCTGATTACTGTCTGACTCCTGTAGACCTGGAGTTTCCCCATTATCTGATTACTGTCTGACTCCTGTAGACCTGGAGTTTCCTCATTATCTGATTACTGTCTGACTCCTGTAGACCTGGAGTTTCCCCATTATCTGATTACTGTCTGACTCCTGTAGACCTGGAGTTTCCCCATTATCTGATTACTGTCTGACTCCTGTAGACCTGGAGTTTCCCCATTATCTGATTACTGTCTGAGTCCTGTAGACCTGGAGTTTCCCCATTATCTGATTACTGTCTGACTCCTGTAGACCTGGAGTTTCCTCATTATCTGATTACTGTCTGACTCCTGTAGACCTGGAGTTTCCCCACTATCTGATTACCCAAGAACATGAAAACACACAGAACCAGTTACTACCACAGTCTGATTTTGTGTAGTTATCTGATCATTAAGCTCATCTAAACCCGCTCATTGTCCTTAAACTGTTGGACTATTTGCTCACGCAGTTTTCCACAAAGTGGCGTTTCGTGAATGTTCCTTTATACTCCGTTTACCTGTGAAAAATTCCAAAACAAGTGTTTTGTGATCATTCCACGAATTTCCTAATCTTACAGGCATGAAATTAAGACTTAGGAGATGTTTAATCTAATAAAAATCAATAAAGTCAATAAGATATAAATATTTCTGTTTTTATTAAATACCTGTAAAAGTCTACGGATCAATGCTGTCAGGTTTTTTGTGCTTACATTATTTGGAGAGTGTTATTTAGCTTATGCATCTTGTGATAATGACATTCTTCTCTTCGGCTCTTAAGCCAGCCATGATACCTGCTATGACCATGAGGCCTCAATTACGAGTCCTGTCTGCAGATCGTCACACGTCACCACCTTGTGCGAACCTCTGATGTACACGTTGACTGTGGTGCGAGCAGGTTTGGGTCGAGTCCGGATTTCAGGTTTAGCTGCACCAATCAGGGCCGGTCGACTCTGTGGTCTCAAAGTTGTGAGTAATAGTCGTCCTCAGGCTTCGGTTTTGTACAACCCCAATTCCAGTGAAGGGATGCTGTGTAAAACGTAAATAGAAACGATGATCTGCAAATCCTTTT
>NC_051211.1:1897500-1937500 GCF_015220715.1 Pygocentrus nattereri | reverse complement strand
TGGAGCGTTTCTCACCAAACCGCTCTGAACGACTCTGTTTACATCTCAACCGTTTAATCATGCAGAAAATGTGAAAAATCCCCTTTAAGACGGAGTCGAGGATTCTCCACAGGGAGGCGACGTTCACCAAATTCTATTAGATGTATTAAACAGACCACCGTACAGTTGGAATGTACCAGTGCCTTGACGTACCTTAACTAACAGCTACCACACACGTTTTAGCACCGTCCATCCTTTATTCCCGATCCTAATTTGAGCTGATCGGTTGAAAGAGCTGTTACACTAATGTTCGGCTGTGTTTAGTGAATGTAAAACACTCACTTAGCATTGCTTCCATTAGTGTAAAGTGCTGGAATGGCCTGCGGCACGCTCTGGAATTATCTCTCCGGTCCAGCACCGCGTGTCGCCGGCTCGGACGGCCTTAGTCAGCAGAGCCGACGTACACTTACATTTTTCAGACAAACTAGTTCGCTTGCTTTTGTGCACTTTTATTCCGTTCCATAGTTCGATTAAAACTTGCCCACTGGTGTCTCAGCATGGGTCAGTAAGCATTGGCCGTCCATCTTCCCGCAGACGTCCGTTTATTCAGCCAGTGATGACGCCAGGGCCTCTCGTAGGGCCCCCCGCACGCCTGCGGTGCTCCGCCGCGCTACCAATTATAGCAGCAGCGCAAATATTGACTCTTGGAATGCTCGGCATCAGCATAACTAAATGGAGGATCATACTTTTAAAATGGGAGGAGATGAAAAATTAATCAGCCACGGCCACCAGCGAAACGGAATAAAGATTTTTGCTTATTTTTGCATTTCTATTTTGCCCTGTCAAACGGCAGATGAAGCACATTTTCATGCAAATGGGGAGAGATTAAACAAACCGGAGGTCAAGCGAGTGCCCCTCCACCCCCCGTGTGCAAATTAAAGACTCTCGTCCGCCGCTACCGAGAGGGAGGAAGGCGCTGAATTCGCCCAAGATGAATGTACCTCGTTTATCACTCCGGAGAGGATTCATACCATCTTTGTCTTCTGCTTTCCTCCAGCCTTGATTTTTTCATTTATTTATTTATTATTGTTTATTTATTTATTTATTTATTTTTGCGTGAGTTTGTTTTCCGCTCGGCCTGCCGCTGCTGATTAATTGCAAACAATGCCAACTTGCGGATTAATTCTGTAAATAAAAGTTTCGGAACCCGCGGCTCAGAGTTGAAAGCCCGCTGAGAGAACGGGAGCGAGAGGAAAACGAGAAAACGAGTGAGGACAGAGACCTTTTAATTATCAGCCTCTCTCCAGCACTCCGGTTCTGGCACATGAAGGCACTGAAGAGGAGAATCCAGCTGTTATGAAAGAGAAGGGACATAAAGGAACGGCAGCGAGCGCGGCGGTTACCGTGCCCAATGCTATCCTGCCCTCCGACACGGCGAGGGCCGCGGCGCTGCACGGCTCGGTTTTTTCCTGCTCTCACAAAAGCAGATTCATCAAAGCCAGAACCACTTTTGTTCTTCATCTCCTGCTGCCAGACAGCGACTGAGCTCACAGAATCTACTCTGACACATTTGGTGTAACCAGTGACGCTCACGGAGGGAAGATGCCTGCTGGGTTTGGATCTGGATTTGACGGATTTAATGTTTTTGACGTTTGTGGAACAAGCTGGTGTGGATTGGTGATCCTGTTTGTCCTGTTCCTTATCTCAGATCTGTGCAGGTCTTCAGCGGACAGCCAGTCTCAGTACCATGGCTCTTTTAAATGATGCCTGTTAGAATTCAAAACTTACAAGGTAAACCGCTGAGAAGCGCCAAGACTTCAAATGAAAAGCTTCCTAAGATAGAGTGAACGGACATCCCTGGAGATGTACCTGTTTTTAATGTGAATTAACAACGCAGTGGAAAGTCCTAAGAAAGGCCTGCTGCAGAGCAGACGGGCAGGCGTCTCATGTTGTGCTTGTGTTGGCCAACAGAGGGCGCTCCCGTTCTCTCCTGACCACTTCTGCCACTCTCTCGCCTAGTTTTACAGGACAATGCTGTATAAAACTGTGTCCCGTGAGTCCGTAACATCACCACAAACGCCTTTTCATGACATGAGGTGACCCAGGGGTTAAAGCAGGGGTGGAGTTACGGGATTGAACCACTCTACCGGCCGATCGGGGGGCTCTGATTTGTACAGACAGGCTACTTGAACGTAGCTACCATGAGATCCACCTGAGATCAATTTAAACTGCATCACTTTTTCAGCCTCCATATATGACTCAAGGCGTCTCTGTTTCTCCAGAGCTGGAGATGCCCAGGGGTGAGTTTAGGGTCTGGACATTGGACTAAAGCCACGGCTCTTTTTCTGTAGCCACAGGTCTGTTTTAACAAGCTTCACTCTCCGTGGTAGCAAAGCTACTTCGTTCTTACCCAGTTTTATGAGTCGGCCTTCACCGTAGTTAATTGAAAGTTTTCTGATGACATCACAATTTTTTTAACACTTTTAAAATAATTAAAGTTCGTTAACTTCACTTCATTTGATTTGTGTCCAAACGGCTGAGATTTCCTGCTGCGTTACTGTTTTCAAGTTCCAGACTGCATACTAGCACACTAGATAGAATATAAGGATAAAATAGTGCACATCCCATCGGAAGTGCACTCATTAGTGCAGTAGATGAAGTCCAGAAGTGTGCGAGACATGATCAGCAGCTCCAGTGGCTGCACATTAGCCCAGTGAACATTTCCAAACACGAGTTCGAGGTTTCTGTTGATTTAAGTGTCACTTTTATTCGTTTTTATAAAATCTCACACTGGAATGTTCTGAACTCTGGAGATGTGCAGGTCATACGGATCCACCGATCAGCTGATCTTCTCCTCGGAGTGTTTCTGGAGATGCATCTAAAGCGTCCACATATCCGTTGATGTGTTAGTGGTCATTCTGGTCAGTGTTGTTGGTGTTTGTCCTCCTGCAGGGCTGTGTCTGCAGTAACGGTGATGAGACGAGCTCCATCACAGCTCAGAGCTACAGCTCACCCACCGACATGGAGACGTGGTCTTCTTAATTACACAATCAAATACTATGAATTGCAGTAGAGCAGTCATCATGGTCAAAATATGTAAAATTGGAGCTGTCCCCAGTTTTTATTTCATAGATAATAACATTGGATATTTTATTGGCCACCGAACTAGAAATGTTCCTGCTTTTCTTTTCAGAAATCTGGAATATTTCAGGATGAAATAAAACTATACCCTATTGTAGGGAATGAACAAAACCTCAGCAGAGGGAGCTGAAGAGGAACCGGACGTCCCAGCTAGCCGAGTTAGACACATGACTGAAAGGTGGCACAAGCAGAGAGAAAAGCGGCATTGCAATATTTAATATGTATTTTTTAAATATCTTATCTGCGATTCTTAAATCAAGCAACTGAATGTGAGTTTGTGTCACTGAATCTTAAAGCAGGTCGTTTTATAGTGGTACAGGTTGGTTCTCTGTCTAATGTAGCTTGTTACACCAGTGACATACTCAATTTTAAGATTTCCCAACTGATCGAGGAATAACAGACTCATTCATGATCAATTTAAGAATCAAACATTAATTCAAAGACCATTAATCTCATATTTCCAGATCTGAGATTTTAAATCTGGGCAAGCACAGATGTTCCCATCCTAATATGTCTACATTCCCACCCACATTTAGCCCAAACTTTCTTCTAGTAATCCCCAGACGTCCTTCTTACAAGATCGCGTCTGGCCCAATGAGACGATTTAGAATCCTCTTGTAGAAGGAGATTCTCTCTCCATCACCGATTAGAGCCTTGGAATTTCGTTCCCCAGAAATCGGAAGGAAGCTGGAGGGTGTTTGTAGATTTACAGTTTCCAATATTTAAGTAGTCCGGTGTTCCAGGCTGCTGTTAGCACACCAGGCTATGAGGCATCCCATGTGGAATCAGCATCTGTGATCAGGCCCAGGAGACGGGCTTCGTCAGCAAACTTCTAGAGCTCACTCTTCTCCAGTTTGCAGTCGCAGGTGTTTAAATTCCTGGGGAAAAATTGGACCACATGTGCATGCATGAGATGTCGTTTTTGTAGCCGGGGATGGTTTGAAGGCACTTTCATACATAATCAGTGCTGTTCCAGCTCATTCCGGAGTTTCCACTTGACATATTTTGATGTGTTGTTGAGATCACTCATGGCCCATTTGTAATTTCCTCCGTCACTGCTTTTAGAGGCTGCTTTCTTAGATGACTGAGAAGCTCTCAGCTCTTTGGTTCTACTTCACAGTCGTTTTGGTAGGAACTGAGGCTTCTTTCCACCCAGAGCAAAAGTCTGTCAGTGCGCTGCCTTGAAGACGCCGCTTTAGAAGGTACAAATTGATCCAGACAGTCTTGAAGTTCTTCAACTGATGAAATGGATTCTCTTGATCAGTTTGACTTGTTTGGTTTTGATTTGGTTCACTGGAAGCTCCTGCAAACCTTCTCAAATTCTCTAGGACAGAAAGTGATCCTCATCCTTGAGACACTTTAGACTCAACGGCCGTCACGTCTTCGGCTCACTTAAAGCAGGTAGTTGATGTTTGTCAATTGAAACATACAAACATTTCTCTTACACCTTTGCTGAAGCACAATGCTGAAGCTGGAAAGCAGTCCTTACTCACCAGAAAATCTGCACGCTTTGTCTAATTTATTTTGATGACTGTACATTGAACAGAAGCCAGCTTGTAATTGGGGCACATACTTCACGCCTGAGAAACTCACAAGTCGTCCTACACAAGTCCTGCATTTCAAAAGGCACAAACCCTCCCACACTTGGTCTTGTTTGGGTTTAGAATATACTGGATTCTCATGGTCTAATTCTGTGAGTTGAATCGGGGCTGCAATGGTTAGTCAACAAAGTCAATTATGGAAAAATAAAAACATTATGCAATAAAAAACTTTATAATGCTTTATAATGTTCACAGGTCACATTGAGAGATTATCATGGTCTTTCGGAGGTGTAGGGGGCGATACGGCTTCTATATAATGTTCATATGATCCACACAGTCGCTCTGACAGACTGTAATACACTACAGGAAGCGTAGGGGGCGATACGGCTTCTACTGTTTCATTTAAAAAGCTCTATAATGTTCATATGATCCACACAGTCGCTCTGACAGACTGTAATACACTACAGGAAGCGTAGGGGGCGATACGGCTTCTACTGTTTCATTTAAAAAGCTCTATAATGTTCATATGATCCACACAGTCGCTCTGACAGACTGTAATACACTACAGGAAGCGTAGGGGGCGATACGGCTTCTACTGTTTCATTTAAAAAGCTCTATAATGTTCATATGATCCACACAGTCGCTCTGACAGACTGTAATACACTACAGGAAGCGTAGGGGGCGATACGGCTTCTACTGTTTCATTTAAAAAGCTCTATAATGTTCATATGATCCACACAGTCGCTCTGACAGACTGTAATACACTACAGGAAGCGTAGGGGGCGATACGGCTTCTACTGTTTCATTTAAAAAGCTCTATAATGTTCATATGATCCACACAGTCGCTCTGACAGACTGTAATACACTACAGGAAGCGTAGGGGGCGATACGGCTTCTACTGTTTCATTTAAAAAGCTCTATAATGTTCATATGATCCACACAGTCGCTCTGACAGACTGTAATACACTACAGGAAGCGTAGGGGGCGATACGGCTTCTACTGTTTCATTTAAAAAGCTCTATAATGTTCATATGATCCACACAGTCGCTCTGACAGACTGTAATACACTACAGGAAGCGTAGGGGGCGATACGGCTTCTACTGTTTCATTTAAAAAGCTCTATAATGTTCATATGATCCACACAGTCGCTCTGACAGACTGTAATACACTACAGGAAGCGTAGGGGGCGATACGGCTTCTACTGTTTCATTTAAAAAGCTCTATAATGTTCATATGATCCACACAGTCGCTCTGACAGACTGTAATACACTACAGGAAGCGTAGGGGGCGATACGGCTTCTACTGTTTCATTTAAAAAGCTCTATAATGTTCATATGATCCACACAGTCGCTCTGACAGACTGTAATACACTACAGGAAGCGTAGGGGGCGATACGGCTTCTACTGTTTCATTTAAAAAGCTCTATAACGTTCATATGATCCATACAGTCGCTCTGACAGACTGTAATACACTACAGGAAGCGTAGGGGGCGATACGGCTTCTACTGTTTCATTTAAAAAGCTCTATAATGTTCATATGATCCACACAGTCGCTCTGACAGACTGTAATACACTACAGGAAGCGTAGGGGGCGATACGGCTTCTACTGTTTCATTTAAAAAGCTCTATAATGTTCATATGATCCACACAGTCGCTCTGACAGACTGTAATACACTACAGGAAGCGTAGGGGGCGATACGGCTTCTACTGTTTCATTTAAAAAGCTCTATAATGTTCATATGATCCACACAGTCGCTCTGACAGACTGTAATACACTACAGGAAGCGTAGGGGGCGATACGGCTTCTACTGTTTCATTTAAAAAGCTCTATAATGTTCATATGATCCACACAGTCGCTCTGACAGACTGTAATACACTACAGGAAGCGTAGGGGGCGATACGGCTTCTACTGTTTCATTTAAAAAGCTCTATAATGTTGATATGATCCACACAGTCGCTCTGACAGACTGTAATACACTACAGGAAGCGTAGGGGGCGATACGGCTTCTACTGTTTCATTTAAAAAGCTCTATAATGTTCATATGATCCACACAGTCGCTCTGACAGACTGTAATACACTACAGGAAGCGTAGGGGGCGATACGGCTTCTACTGTTTCATTTAAAAAGCTCTATAATGTTCATATGATCCACACAGTCGCTCTGACAGACTGTAATACACTACAGGAAGCGTAGGGTTTCATGTTTTGTTTCATTGTGGAAAATCACTTCTTGCTTATTCAACATTAATTCTTTGGTCAGTACATGGTCAGTAATGTTCTTTATAGCTAGAAAAACACTCTGTTCTACTCCAGATGAGGAACAGATGCCTTCAGAATAAACATGTATGCATTGTGTAGTTTACGCTGCGACGTTCTCGATTTGCGGCGTTTGATTCTGGTCCAAAACCTTTGAGGCCAGTTCCAGAATGAGCAGATATTTACGCTCTGCAAAAGCCATTAATTGGTCCCATCTGGTGGCTCTGTTGGTGCTGGTGGCTTCCTGTGCAATCATGCAAGCTGTGTTTAGCTCCTTCACTGTAAAGAACTTGGTGACCATTACTCACAGTGTGCTTCGGCCAGAAGCCTCAAGCAAAATGCATTAATGCATTCACAGACATACAAGAACTGAAGAGCTCTCAGCAACAGATTATGGTTTATGCATATGTTCCAACCTTTTTATCTTGTCCTAGTATTCTGCCCTCATTGTGCTTCTTAGTTTGTATTTGCTGATGTCTTATGCATGTCCTCCCATTATGGTGTGCTTTCAACCTCTGTGCCGATTTATTAGGCACACTTATAGGCCACTTTATTGGAAACGCTTACTGTAGAGGTGCACTTTTGTATGTTTACAGTTGCAGAGACTGTAGTTCATCTGTTATTATGCACAGATGCCTCCCTCTACCAACACAAGCTGCAGTGCTAATGCCATAATGCTGCTGTCCACCACCCAGATAAAATGTGGTCCACAGTGGTCTTATGGTGGTCAGTGGTGGTTCTACAGTGGTCACTTTCCTTTGATGGGTGATAGAGGTGGTTGTTTTGGTAAAAATTTAATATTACAATATTTCTAGATGTTTTTACGGTACATAATATGTCACTATATTTATTTTTTTGGACACCCAATTAGTCAGAACAGACAAAGTAGTGCCTCATTAAAAAAAAAAAAGTTCCAATAAACAGGACTAATTATTCTCTCGTTGTAATCCATCATGCGGGTGGGACGTGTTGTTTAAGTACTGATGATATTGATATAGTCAAAGAAGCATATTGTAACATAGTCATGACGACGATAATAATTGTCATATTGACATTAGAATCAGAATAAACTGCAGTCTGTAGCTGTAAATCTATACACTTTAATTGATTGTGTATGTCTGTGTGTCCTGTGATGGACTGGCAGCCTGTCCAGGTGTTCAGTGAGCACTGGGATAGGCTCCAGCACAACACCACCCCCCACCCCCCCACGCGACCCAGGAGGATAAGCAGCTCAGATAATGTGTCTGTGTATTTTTTTTTTTTAAATCTGATGCAGTTGAATAGAGGAATCATCAACAGATAAAGAGTAAATAAATCAATTAATAAACCAAATAAGTAAATAAAGCTTGGACAATTAAAGCAGTGCCAACAAATAATACAGCATGACATCAGCCCACCAGTTCCCCAGAAAACTGTGTCCAACATTTCTCAAAACATTATGTGAAGCTTTAATCAAGCAACAAGTCAAAGTTTATTTATACAGGTTGTCACAAATCAGCTTCACAGAACAATCAGTGTTACAGAGTTACAGGAGAAAATCCGAGTCCGAGCCCCCCTGAGCGTCGCCAGTGGCAGAAGAGGCAAGGATAAACTCCCTAAGGGCAGGAGGAAGGAACCTTGAGAGGAACCAAGACTCAAAAACGAGGAGAACAGGTGGGGCAGCGGTTAATTAGATTAGTTTATGATCAGCAGCATCTGAGGGTGAGGACCACAGCGAGAAGCTCAGTGGTGGTCAAGCCGGTCCAGGAGGCTGGTGAGCAGTGGCAGTAGCGAGTGATGAATTCTGTAATGAGTGACTGATCACAGATTACAGTGTTAACCGAGCAGCAGAGATCTCTTTAAACCGGCATCTCACACACTGTTCCAAACTTTTTGGTGCTCAGTAGGAAATGCATCGTTATGGTTGGTGTTTCCGATAAAATGTCCAGCGAATGCAGATATAAGGCAGTTGTTCCTAATGACCTGCCGAAGCATACGGGGCCTTTGTTCTGTGTCCGGATGTATTTTGACTGTATTTAAGGCTCACAGTGTGGCAGTGAGTAGTTAGCAGTCACAGCCCTCCTCTCGGTCTGGGTGAAAGGCAGATCCATCCCTCTCTGTCTTCTCTGTGGCTCTTTGGCCCACTTTCCTCTACTCAGGCTGGAGGGAAGACGGATAGAGTGTCATTCATCTGCTCCTGTGCTCGGTCATCGAATGTGGGCCTGCAGGGTTAACTCCGCTCCCTTCTACCGTTCGCTCCCCCTATCTGTCTTCTTTTGATATTTCCGGTCTGGAGGGTCAGGACACATTCTTCACGGCTGGCGTCCACTCTCCTCCGCCCGCTATCTGTCCCATCTGACAGTCTGCAGGGTTTAATCACGGTAGACATCATGATGGCTCTCTGTTCTGTCAATACTGACTCTGTTATTTCTTCTGCAGTCCCAGGAGGCATTGCACCAGAGTCTCTCACCTTCACCCCGCTGGACGACATGATCTTCCTCAAGTGGGAGGAGCCTGTGGAGCCCAATGGCCTGATCACACAGTACGAGGTAATTTAACCTGCATCGCCCTCTGTTGCACGCGGTATAAGAGCAGTGCTTATATAAATCGTTTGGTTCTCTTTATTTGCTTACAGTGGACCTGATATTTAAGACCAAAATACACACGCTGCAGAAAATGGATTGTCAGTTATACAGAAAAGCAGTTGAACTCGTTTTATTCAACTCAAAAAATGACGCTGACTGAAAGAATTGTTCACTCAAAGTGTTTATTTGGGTTGAATAAATCTAGTTCATTGTTACCACGAAATCTCTGCAGTGTTCGTTTTGAAATACTGCAAAATAATGAGTGAGCGTTCTGTGTTGCCTTGAGGCATCATTGTGCATCTATGTTGGCCTTTAAGCACTACCGAAATAAATAAATGAGCAAACAAATAAATAAATAAATGAATACATGACCAGTTCTATTCAAATAAGTTGAATTACCATAATGCAGTGTTGTAAAGTAATGAGTGGATTTCTTAGCCCCAGGTGAAACCAAACCAAAGGCATAAGAACGAGCAAGCAATTTTCAGTTAATCTGAATTTTCCAAACTGCTTATGATACTTGAATCATACAGTACAGTGATTACTGCATGACGGGATTGACTAGAGCTGAGCTTCTAGCTGCTTTGGCTTTGTTCACACAGCAGGTAAAAGAATCTGATCTTCTTCTTCATTCGTGACTCAGATGTGTGTCTGTGTGTCAGTGTGAACAGATAAACACCCTGAATCGGACATTTTCAATTCCGATTTGAGACGCTTTCATATGTGGTGCTGAAATCCGATCCGTATCCGATCTGCAGCAGTTTGACTCCGTTTGAACAGTCAAATCGGAATTCATGCGACTTTTACGTCAATCCAGCTCGACAATCGTCATCATTTCGTGCTGCTGAGACTCAAAAACATTTAGGCTGATGATTCTGGAGACTCATCCAGAACCCTCCGTGTTTGAAGAGATTCCTGAAGAAATGTCCGAACGCGGCCGCAGGAGAACGAGGCTGCAGCGTCAAACAGTTAAAAGCCTGAAAGCGAAGTTTAAAGAATCCGAGGATGTGAACCGAAGAAGTGACCGCGCCGTTTTTACGGCTCGAACACATTCTGGGTGATGAGCCCAGCTGTCAGTCAGTGAAGCTTCATGATGCTCCTTTGATGCTGGTGAAGATGAAGCTGATCCTCCGGGAGCGACTGGCGTTCGTTGGCAGTCGTGATTGTTTACCTCTGGATGAGCCGCGTGAAGCTGCATTAGGAGCTGATCTGTTCAGAGTGTCGCATACAGACCACATTTAAAAGATAATCTGAACAGCCAAACAAAAAAAATCTGATTTGGTGAGAAAATCAGATTCGGGTCACTTTTACCTGCTGCGTGATACTAATACTGCATAACAAACACATCAAGCCTCCCGAAGCGTTTATGGACTGTTCCGTAACGGAGAGCTCGTTATGCTGATAGCCGTTTCAGGGCTGAGGGCCTCTACGAGCGTTTGACATTTGCGTCAAATTGGCCTCGACTCCAGAAGCCAAAAATGAGGTTCTGTTGCCACGGCAGAGAACGTAGCACTTATTCATCAAACGGCTTTACAATAGCCTACAAGCCGCGGACGACCTTTCATTATCGTAATCTCTACGGCCGCCGTTTCTCTTTCACTCCCTTTCAGAGCAGCTGATAGCGGCTGCCCCTGTTTCGCCGCTTTATCGTGGGATTTATCTCCTCCGTGTTCCTCTGTGTCTCTCTGAGGAGCTGTTTTCACACTCATCGCTTCTTCCTCGAAGTCATAAAAGAAATGGGCGCGTTCTCTCCTCCGCTCAGCGTTTTTATGCTAATCAGAGGAGAGCTGCTTCTCTGGGCTGCAATTAGAGCGAAGGGACAAACATTCTAATTATTTATTTGCCGAGTAGAGGCTGTCGTACGGGCCGAGGGGAAGCGCTCGCGATTATTAATATTTCATCATGTCTCCATGCTCAGCTTGCATCCCTATTTGTGTTGGTGGGTTCGGGCCCACCCAGTGCAGAGGCCTGCCGCAGTGCTGTGCATGTTACCCTGAGTTTAGGGATGTGGTAGCCGGAGCCGTTCTCCTCAACGCCGGGCTAATTATTCGCCAGCTCCGGGCGATGAGTGGGCCGCAGTTTAAGAGAGCTCAAGCGTGCCTGAAATCGTCCTCCAGCAGACGCTGAATACATTTTCCGAAGGCGAGACCGTCCGCACTGTTTACTTCTCTAAAAACGAGGCGTGGGTTACCAGGTCGATTTTAAAGTGCTGGTTAAAAGCCCCCGAAAGTTGTAATTTGAGATTGATTCTGAGTGTCTCTAACCAGCTGAGGGTAAACAGCATGTTAATCGTGCAGTATTAAAAGGAAATGACTTCAGAACTGACTCTTTAATTGAACGTGCCTCTTATAAATATGCAAAAGTCTTCATTAGTCGGTCATTAAAAGCAATTATTAACAACAGTAAATACACATTTAATAGAAAAGCATGTGGTCCTATTGGGGACATCAGGCTGTGAACTTCAGCTTTCGCTGGATCGGTTTGCAGCCGAGTGTGAAGCGGCCGGGATGAGGATCAGTACCTCCAAATCCGAAGCCATGGTTCTCAGGCGGGAAAGGGTGGAGAGCCCTCTCTGGGTCGGCTATGAGCTCTTGCCTCAAGTGGAGGAGTTTAAGTATCTCGGGGTCTTGTTCACGAGTGATGGTACAAGGGAGCGGGAGATTGACAGGCGGATTGGTGCTGGGTCAGCAGTGCTGCGGGCTCTTTACCGGTCTGTTGTGGTAAAGAAAGAGCTGAGCCATAAGGCAAGGCTCTCGATCTACCGGTCGATCTACGTTCCCACCCTCACCTGTGGTCATGAGCTTTGGGTAATGACCGAAAGAATAAGATCGCGAATACAAGCGGCCGAAATGAGTTTCCTCCGCAGGGTGGCTGGACTCTCCCTTAGAGATAGGGTGAGAAGTTCGGTCATCCGGGAGGGACTCGGAGTAGAGCCGCTGCTTCTCCACGTCGAGAGGAGCCAGCTGAGGTGGTTCGGGCATCTGGTTAGGATGCCTCCTGGAAGCCTTCCTTGGGATGTGTCACAGGCAAGTCCACCAGGGAGGAGACCCCGGGGAAGACCCAAGGACACGCTGGCGTGACTATATCGCCCAGCTGGCCTGGGAACGCCTCGGAATCCCCCCCAGGAAGCTAGTGGAAGTGGCTGGGGAAAGGGAGGTCTGGGCCTCATTGCTTAGGATGCTGCCCCCGTGACCCGAACTCCGGAGAAACGGAAGATGATGGATGGATGGATGGATGGATGGATGGATGGATGGATGGATGGATGGATGGGCATCAACAGCTAAACATAGTCTCGGCTGTGTTCAGTCAGTGAGACACTCCTCACCTTCATTCCAGCTTCCGTTCTTCTCAGGAGACTCACTTTCAGCTCCTCAAAGAATCTGAAGACTCCAAAGCTCAGCTGGTCAATACTTTTCTGAAGTAATCAAACCCATTCAGTCTCATTTTCTTCATGTCTAAAGGGATTTAGTTTTGGAGTTTCACCTTTTTGTTCTTTGGCTTTCTTCTTCCTTATGCAAGTGGATTATCTGTTAGATTGCGTCTGATCTGCTCACAAATATCCAAACAAAACAGACAATTTTTGCACAAAACTTACATCTGAGATGTGGAGTGTGGTTCTTAAAGATCAGGGGTCTTTAATTCGAATTCAATAAGGTCCAGTTAGAGATCATTTCCTCAAGCGAAGGTCCAGAACATCATAACGTCTGACCTGCATCACGACTCAGTGCCATGCACTGTTTACTGAAGTAGCCGAGTAGGAATATCAGCATCTTATACATTCGACAGCTGAATATCAGATCAAATAAAGTCCAGTTTGGTCAGATTTCACCAACATTTACTGAACATCAGATCAAATAAAGTCCAGTTCGGTCAAATTTCACCAACATTTACTGAACATCAGATCAAATAAAGTCCAGTTCGGTCAGATTTCACCAACATTTACTGAACATCAGATCAAATAAAGTCCAGTTCGGTCAGATTTCACCAACATTCACTGAACATCAGATCAAATAAAGTCCAGTTCGGTCAGATTTCACCAACATTTACTGAACATCAGATCAAATAAAGTCCAGTTCGGTCAGATTTCAACAACATTTACTGAACATCAGATCAAATAAAGTCCAGTTCGGTCAGATTTCACCAACATTTACTGAACATCAGATCAAATAAAGTCCAGTTCGGTCAAATTTCACCAACATTTACTGAACATCAGATCAAATAAAGTCCAGTTCGGTCAGATTTCACCAACATTTACTGAACATCAGATCAAATAAAGTCCAGTTTGGTCAGATTTCACCAACATTCACTGAACATCAGATCAAATAAAGTCCAGTTCGGTCAGATTTCAACAACATTTACTGAACATCAGATCAAATAAAGTCCAGTTCGGTCAGATTTCAACAACATTTACTGAACATCAGATCAAATAAAGTCCAGTTCGGTCAGATTTCAACAACATTTACTGAACATCAGATCAAATAAAGTCCAGTTCGGTCAGATTTCACCAATATTTACTGAACATCAGATCAAATAAAGTCCAGTTCGGTCAGATTTCAACAACATTTACTGAACATCAGATCAAATAAAGTCCAGTTCGGTCAGATTTCAACAACATTTACTGAACATCAGATCAAATAAAGTCCAGTTCGGTCAGATTTCACCAACATTTACTGAACATCAGATCAAATAAAGTCCAGTTCGGTCAGATTTCAACAACATTTACTGAACATCAGATCAAATAAAGTCCAGTTCGGTCAGATTTCACCACCATTTACTGAACATCAGATCAAATAAAGTCCAGTTCGGTCAGATTTCACCACCATTTACTGAACATCAGATCAAATAAAGTCCAGTTCGGTCAGATTTCACCACCATTTACTGAACATCAGATCAAATAAAGTCCAGTTCGGTCAGATTTCACCAACATTTACTGAACATCAGATCAAATAAAGTCCAGTTCGGTCAGATTTCACCAACATTTACTGAACATCAGATCAAATAAAGTCCAGTTCGGTCAGATTTCAACAACATTTACTGAATTACTGACTGCTTTTTAAAAATATTCGTATCAAAAATATTATTTTTATAATTTTTATTTTATAGGTACATATGGATATTTTGATTAGATTTCACTTACCAGGATATTTATGCAGTGTAAACACATGATCCAGATAATCACCTCGCAGTTTGACTCCATAGACGAGGTCTAGTCTTGGACTAAACTGCAGTGCCAGTTATGAGTCACCATTGAAAATCATTTAAATCCGGTCTTTTATGGGTGTTTTAGCTACACTAAGCGCTTTTCGAGGCCGAACCTGATTTGTCTCTTTAAACCCCCTTTTAATTTCTCGGTGATGTTGAAATAAACATGCCGGCGTTCCAGTATCTCTGATCTCACCTGCTCTTCTTCTCTGTTGGTCCACAGATCAGCTACCAGAGCATCGAGTCGTTCGACCCCAGCGTGAACGTCCCTGGGCCACGCCGCACCGTCTCCAAACTGAAGAACGAGACCTACCACATGTTCTCAGGGCTCCATCCTGGCACCACCTACCTGGTGTCCGTCCGCGCCCGTACCGCCAAGGGCTTCGGCCAGACCGCCCTGACTGAGATCACCACCAACATCTCCGGTGAGGGCACAGATTGGTTTATTTCGCTTGTAACACTGAGAAACACTTCTGAGGTTTGAGGACATCTCGCTTTCTTTTGAAAGATAAGTGAGGAACCAGTATCAGTGAGGAGCTCTGAGCCAGCAGAGCGTTATAAAGACAATAAGGACAAGAACAAACACAGAGCTGCTCACAGTGGTGGTGATGGGAACCAGACGTCCCTCTAAAAGCTCCTACAGAAAGTTCCTACATGAACTGGTTCTGAATTCACTGCCTGATGACTGAGACGCTGTTTTATGAGAGTTTAGAGAACTTCAACTCCATTCATGGTGGAGGGAGACATGCAGGGCGCTGTGCGGCAAAATAGTCCCCAAAGAAAACTCATTATTCCAGATTTTCCACTGTTTTCCATCATCAACATTCCATATAAGCTCAGAAGACTCGTGTAGGTTCTCTGGTGGTTCTGGATGGTAAATAAAATGTCTATATCTGTGTTGTAGGCATGGTGACGGCTGGTTCCTATCACTAAATTATTACTAAATTGTAGAGTAACTTTTTTTAAATTTGGTGGAATTCCCCTTTTGGTGAATGTTTAAGCTAGAGAAGGCACATCAGTGGGTTTTGAGGACCCTCAGCACAAAACTAAAGGGGGTAAAACCCAAAACAGAGGGGCTGCATCTGAAAGTATGCATTAAAACTCTTTATTTTGACCCATATGTGGATTAAAACCCCTGAAAGATTCGAGTGCCGACTTCACAGCGGGGGTAGAAAATGTGTGGCCTTCAGCTTAATTCCCGAGGTATAAGACGCTTGGCAGGCGTTCCTCCGGTTTCTCCCAAGAAAATGACGAGAACTCAACGGGATTTTGATCTAACGTGTTCATTCGGTTCAAACCAGCAAAGAAAAAGCCTAATAACCATTGCAGGAATCTAGTTTTAACAGGCGGTGAGCTTCTATATGGAGTTCTCCAACGTTTTAAGGATGTTATTGATTAACCGACTAACCGATTAACCAGCAAAGTCACGACTGTGTGACCCCTTCTAGCTTCTGCCACCGTCCCCAGTGTATTCTGGTTGTTTGTTCCACTTCACAGTGACTCAGTAGTGAGCTCTAGTGCACAGCCGCCGTCACCGTTTTCCATTTCTAACAAGCCACTGATTAATCTGCCATGTGTTTTCGATCAGGGACGTATCTAGAACATCCAGAAGGCAAAGGCAAATGTATTTATGTAGCACATTTCTCATACAGAGGCAACTCAAAGCGCTTCATATGGTTAAAATATTAAAACAGGACTAAAACAGTGTAAAAAACCAACCACTAAAATAAATAAATAAATAAATAAAGCGCAGAGTAAAGCGCTAACAGACGCTGAATTTGTGTGTAAGGCACAGCTGAGCTGATACAGTCTATTTTTGAAAACACTTACGCTCTGAGCACAGAAGGCCCAGGATGACGGATGTCCTCATAAAATTCACCACATTGGAAATCAAAGCATTATTGGTTGATTCCTCTGGCGCAATTAATCCAGCGTGTTAGGACTTCTCATCAGCTCCTGACCAACCACGGAGAAAAACAGTAGCCACGGTACTTGTAGAGCTTAAATACAGACGTGATTCCATTGGATAAAAATGAGTTTAACATTACAGACACGAATTTTTCTTTTCCAGGAAGCAGCAGACTTTTTCTGAGGGCTCCTACTGGATCTAGCAGAAACGAAACCATCCAAAGTGTAGTTTGTAAGGCTACCGCAACTAGGACACTGCAAAAAATGGTGCCATGTCAAATAAAATGAACTTAAATATAGTCAAAAATGAATAAAATTCTCCTATTGAACGTCGTTTAAAATTATTTACCTTAGTTCTAGGCATATATATATATAAGGCTCATATCTCCAAAATAGTAACTTTACAGGAGAAGGATAAAACATGCATTACTTTTAATGTAAGTCAATGGAACCAGACGTCTTTCCAAGTAGTTTTAGGCCATTTCTTTTGGTCCATTCTTCATGAAATTTGCACACAATGTGAAAAGCAACAGGCACTTTCAAATGATGTCAAAAACTGAAAAACGACAAAAATGTAGATACAAGATTTTTTTTTTCCCCAGACAGCAGCGATATATAATATATATAGTAAAATAATGTCACTGTATTGGCAGACGATTGTGCTTGTTGTAAAAGATGAGCTTAAAACCAGCAAAATGTCTAGAAATAAGACAGATCATCTTGTAATAAGTGCACAGTCATCTCAAAATGGAAAACATGAAATACATCAGTAGATTTAAGATCATTTCACCTGATAAGATGCCATTTGTTTGCATTGCACTCATTACTTTCTCTCATATCTGCTGTACGAGGCTCTTTTTGCCCTTCAGTGAAGCCTGAAGCCTTGTTTCTAGATAACGTAGTGCTGTTTTTGATGTTTTCGCAGGTCTTCAGGATTGTCAGTTAACAGTTAATCACTGACTATTAACAGCTGGGTGTTCGCCACAGCTCACATCCCTAGTCGCCACAGCTGGGTCTCATATAACTGTGTGATATTCAGACTGGCATTGAGGGACTTTACTTTATTGCTCACACATCTAGACGATATCTAGCGCATCCAGGATCATCCTAAAGCTGCTTTATTACCTTATACGCTGTGCGGAGTGGCGGAGAACTGAAGGCTTTGGTTTGGTTTGATGTGGAGAAGTCGAGCCGTAGATCCGCACCTGATATCGCACCTGCTTGCGAGAGCGGGAGGCTGAGAGAATCGGGGTTGCGGATCTCACCGAGAGCTAACCCGCGACGTTGGAGTGCTAGAGAGTGCATTTGCATTTCATTAACCATGCTCCCAGCAGATGAGGTCTGCCAGTTCCCCTCAGCCTTTTCTGAGCCAGCCATGCGTTAAACCTTGTGTTCTAGCGTTCTTCCTCAGCTGAATGAGCCAGGTAGATTTACAGATCCTGCCAGCTACACTTCACCAAACCTCGTGCACTGAAAACATCACGGCTTCATCTGGACACTTAGTGAATGAATGAAAGCAAAAGAAATGTGGATTTCATGACTGTTACAGTTAAAACCTGTTTGCCAGCTGCGTCCTTAGTGCAGTAATGAGGTTCTATCAGCAGTCAGGTAGAACAGGTGCAGTAGTTTGTTCATAAAGCCGTGGTTGAAGTGTGAGAAGCTCAGTCATGACGTCAGTTTGTGACCTAAGCTCTCAGGGCATCAGTCACCAGAATTATGACACTAATAACTCCTGGCTCTGCCTTCATAATAATCCCATAGTACTACCACCTCTCTCCCAGACCTGTGCACAACCTTATTTATTTTCCAAATAATCCTAATAAAATAAATTCTGCACCTACCAGACCTAAACACAGCTTTATTAACCTCTAAAATAATCCCAAAGTTCTGTAGCATCCGGACCTAAACACAGAATTATTAATAATTCCATGATTCTATACTAAACAGAACCCTAACACAGCTAATTACCTAAATAATCTCAACATTTTGTAGCAAAAGGACCTAAACACAGATTCATTGATCTCAAAAATAATCCCACAGTTCTATAAATCCAAGACCTAATCACAGCTTTCTTAATCTCCAACATAATCCCAAAATTCTACACCTACCAGACCTAAACACAGCTTTATTAATCTCCTAAATAATCCCACAGTTCTACACCTACCAGACCTAAACACAGCTTTATTAATCTCCTAAATAATCCCACAGTTCTACACCTACCAGTCCTACACACAGTTTTATTAATCTCCTAAATAATCCCACAGTTCTACACCTACCAGTCCTAAACACAGTTTTATTAATCTCCTAAATAATCCCACAGTTCTACACCTACCAGACCTAAACACAGCTTTATTAATCTCCTAAATAATCCCACAGTTCTACACCTACCAGTCCTACACACAGTTTTATTAATCTCCTAAATAATCCCACAGTTCTACACCTACCAGTCCTAAACACAGTTTTATTAATCTCCAAAATAATCCCATTTTACTACCACCTCTCTGCTAACTGAACCTAATCTCTTACATAATCCCAAAATGGAACTAAACTGCTCATGACAACCCCTGACAGCGTTTACATGTTTCCCTCGCGGTCATGTCAGTGTCATGTAGGCAGCCTTGACTGAGCTTCTCAGCTCACTCGGTTCCACGAAAGTCCTGCGGTCCTGGTGTACGAGGTTACTCAGAGGTCTCTGTTACACTTAAGATGAAAGGGGATCCTTAACTTTGGCCCAGACATTCCAACTCTGCCTTAAATCCTGGCTTGGACGTGGGCCTAATCCTAATCCGTGTGTAGTTTGATCCCTTTAGCCGTGCAGTAAAACCCCCGGTCTTTGAAATGGCCTTTGCTGGACCCAAACCACGAGCGCAGCTGTGTCACCGAGGCGGGTTCTGAAGCTTCTCGCCTCACAGAGTGCTCTATTCTGCTCAACTAAATACCCTTTCAGCTGAGTCACATCAAAGGTGTCTCTCACCCTCCCTCGCTCCCTCGCTCCCCAGCTCTCTTCCTCTTAAAGGGCTTGTCCCCGTACGTCTCTCTGAGCAGCGTTGGCTCCTGTACCCGGTGCAGAGAACACGGGTCGACAGGGCGAGGGGAGCGTTCTCTGAGTCTCTGAGCGCATAATAGAGCGCTGTTTAGCTATTCGTGTTCATCATTAATGCAAGATGTTCTGTTTTTGGCCTTGTTAGTGTCTGAATTTCTCTCGTTTTCCCTGCCGCGTCTAAATAGCTGATCAGCCAATCACACGGCCGCAGCTCACTGCATTTAGGCATGTAGAGGTGGTCAAGACGACTTGCTGAAGTGCAGACCGAGCATCAGAACGGGGAAGAAAGGGGATTTAAGGGACTTTGAACGTGGCGTGGTTGTTGGTGCCAGACGGGCTGGTCTGAGTATTTCAGAAACTGCTGATCTGCTGGGATTTTCACGCTCAACCATCTCTAGGGTTTACAGAGAACGGTCCGAAAAAGAGGAAATATCCAGTGAGCGGTCAGTTGTGTGGACGAAAATGCCTTGTTGATGTGAGAGGTCAGAGAAGAATGGGCAGACTGGTTCCAGATGATAGAAAGGCAGCAGGAACTCAAATAACCAACCAGAAGGAACTCTGAGGAACGTTTCCAACACCTTGTTGAAAGTCTGACACGAAGAATTAAGACAGTTCTGAAGGAAAAAGGGGGTCCAACCTTTTACTGTTCCTAATAAAGTGGCCGGTGAGTGTAGGTGCACAGATCGGTCAGTAAATTCGTGTTTACATGACACAGCAGTCGCGCCTCCCCCACTAGATTCAATGCACTGTGCGTTTCCCATGTTTACCTGTTATTTATCATTCAGCTGGCTGAGACGCTCATTGACCACTTTGCCTTTGACCTCTTGCTAATTGACTTCCGTTAATAAGTGGGGATGCACCGGGGGCCGCCCCTCCGCACTGATGCCCGAGCAATGATCCGTGCTCTCCTCGTGGCCCTTTGAAGGCCGAGGTGTTTTAATCCGCTTCCCACGCGTGGGAGGCCTGCCGAGCAAACGAGGGCCAAAGACAATGAAGCGTAATTTATGAGGTTTTGTCCTCTGAGTGTTTATGGGATGAGGAGGGCGCTGAATACGAATAAACAGATACTGCCTTCTGAACAGATGTGAACAGACTGTTCATTTATTTTAAAACTGTGTTCCTCTGAAAGTTTTGAACACTTGATATTCCCAATGGAATTATTCATCTCCAAAGTAATCCCGCACTGTTACACCAAACAATCCTAAACACAGCATTATTACTGTACAAAATATTCCCACAAACCATACCGAGGAGCTTTAATCTTTAAAAATAATCCCATAGTTCTGTACTAACCAGAGATAAACATGAATTTATTAATCTCCAATATAATCCCATAGTTTAACACTAACCAGACCTAAACACAGCTTTATTAATCTCCAATATAATCCCATAGTTTAACACTAACCAGACCTAAACACAGCTTTATTAATCTCCAATATAATCCCATAGTTTAACACTAACCAGACCTAAACACAGCTTTATTTACCTCCAATATAATCCCATAGTTTAACACTAACCAGACCTAAACACAGCTTTATTTACCTCCAGTATAATCCCATAGTTTAACACTAACCAGACCTAAACACAGTTTTATTTACCTTCAATATAATCCCATAGTTTAACACTAACCAGACCTAAACACAGCTTTATTAATCTCCAATATAATCCCATAGTTTAACACTAACCAGACCTAAACACAGCTTTATTTACCTCCAATATAATCCCATAGTTTAACACTCACCAGACCTAAACACAGCTTTATTTACCTCCAGTATAATCCCATAGTTTAACACTAACCAGACCTAAACACAGCTTTATTAATCTCCAGTATAATCCCATAGTTTAACACTAACCAGACCTAAACACAGCTTTATTTACCTCCAGTATAATCCCATAGTTTAACACTAACCAGACCTAAACACAGCTTTATTAATCTCCAATATAATCCCATAGTTTAACACTCACCAGACCTAAACACAGCTTTATTAATCTCCAACATAATCCCATAGTTTAACACTAACCAGACCTAAACACAGCTTTATTAATCTCCAATATAATCCCATAGTTTAACACTCACCAGACCTAAACACAGCTTTATTTACCTCCAGTATAATCCCATAGTTTAACACTAACCAGACCTAAACACAGCTTTATTTACCTTCAATATAATCCCATAGTTTAACACTAACCAGACCTAAACACAGCTTTATTTACCTTCAATATAATCCCATAGTTTAACACTAACCAGACCTAAACACAGCTTTATTAATCTCCAATATAATCCCATAGTTTAACACTAACCAGACCTAAACACAGCTTTATTTACCTCCAATATAATCCCATAGTTTAACACTAACCAGACCTAAACACAGCTTTATTAATCTCCAGGATAATCCCATAGTTTAACACTAACCAGACCTAAACACAGCTTTATTAATCTCCAATATAATCCCATAGTTTAACACTAACCAGACCTAAACACAGTTTTATTTACCTCCAATATAATCCCATAGTTTAACACTAACCAGACCTAAACACAGCTTTATTAATCTCCAATATAATCCCATAGTTTAACACTAACCAGACCTAAACACAGCTTTATTTACCTCCAGTATAATCCCATAGTTTAACACTAACCAGACCTAAACACAGTTTTATTTACCTTCAATATAATCCCATAGTTTAACACTAACCAGACCTAAACACAGCTTTATTAATCTCCAATATAATCCCATAGTTTAACACTAACCAGACCTAAACACAGCTTTATTTACCTCCAATATAATCCCATAGTTTAACACTCACCAGACCTAAAAACAGCTTTATTAATCTCCAATATAATCCCATAGTTTAACACTCACCAGACCTAAACACAGCTTTATTAATCTCCAACATAATCCCATAGTTTAACACTAACCAGACCTAAACACAGCTTTATTAATCTCCAATATAATCCCATAGTTTAACACTCACCAGACCTAAACACAGCTTTATTTACCTCCAGTATAATCCCATAGTTTAACACTAACCAGACCTAAACACAGCTTTATTTACCTCCAATATAATCCCATAGTTTAACACTAACCAGACCTAAACACAGCTTTATTTACCTTCAATATAATCCCATAGTTTAACACTAACCAGACCTAAACACAGCTTTATTAATCTCCAATATAATCCCATAGTTTAACACTAACCAGACCTAAACACAGCTTTATTTACCTTCAATATAATCCCATAGTTTAACACTAACCAGACCTAAACACAGCTTTATTTACCTTCAATATAATCCCATAGTTTAACACTAACCAGACCTAAACACAGCTTTATTTACCTTCAATATAATCCCATAGTTTAACACTAACCAGACCTAAACACAGCTTTATTTACCTTCAATATAATCCCATAGTTTAACACTAACCAGACCTAAACACAGCTTTATTTACCTCCAGTATAATCCCATAGTTTAACACTAACCAGACCTAAACACAGCTTTATTTACCTCCAGGATAATCCCATAGTTTAACACTAACCAGACCTAAACACAGCTTTATTTACCTCCAGTATAATCCCATAGTTTAACACTAACCAGACCTAAACACAGCTTTATTAATCTCCAATATAATCCCATACTTTACCACTAACCAGACCTAAACACAGCTTTATTTACCTTCAATATAATCCCATAGTTTAACACTAACCAGACCTAAACACAGCTTTATTTACCTTCAATATAATCCCATAGTTTAACACTAACCAGACCTAAACACAGCTTTATTTACCTCCAATATAATCCCATAGTTTAACACTAACCAGACCTAAACACAGCTTTATTAATCTCCAATATAATCCCATAGTTTAACACTAACCAGACCTAAACACAGCTTTATTAATCTCCAATATAATCCCATAGTTTAACACTCACCAGACCTAAACACAGCTTTATTAATCTCCAATATAATCCCATAGTTTAACACTAACCAGACCTAAACACAGCTTTATTTACCTTCAATATAATCCCATACTTTACCACTAACCAGACCTAAACACAACTTTATTAATCTCCAATATAATCCCATAGTTTAACACTAACCAGACCTAAACACAGCTTTATTTACCTTCAATATAATCCCATACTTTACCACTAACCAGACCTAAACACAGCTTTATTAATCTCCAATATAATCCCATAGTTTAACACTAACCAGACTTAAACACAGCTTTATTTACCTTCAATATAATCCCATAGTTTAACACTAACCAGACCTAAACACAGCTTTATTAATCTCCAATATAATCCCATAGTTTAACACTAACCAGACCTAAACACAGCTTTATTAATCTCCAATATAATCCCATAGTTTAACACTAACCAGACCTAAACACAGCTTTATTAATCTCCAATATAATCCCATAGTTTAACACTAACCAGACCTAAACACAACTTTATTAATCTCCAATATAATCCCATAGTTTAACACTAACCAGACCTAAACACAGCTTTATTAATCTCCAATATAATCCCATAGTTTAACACTAACCAGACCTAAACACAGCTTTATTTACCTTCAATATAATCCCATAGTTTAACACTAACCAGACCTAAACACAGCTTTATTAATCTCCAATATAATCCCATAGTTTAACACTAACCAGACCTAAACACAGCTTTATTAATCTCCAATATAATCCCATAGTTTAACACTAACCAGACCTAAACACAACTTTATTAATCTCCAATATAATCCCATAGTTTAACACTAACCAGACCTAAACACAGCTTTATTAATCTCCAATATAATCCCAGAGTTCCATACTGACTGGAATCTATGAAGTAGCACAGATTAGGAAGCATCAGCCTGAACTCTGTGTAGGGCAGCGCACTTTATTTTATTTTTAATTTGGAGGGAACTTCAAACTTTATTTCACTTCATTTTATATTTCCCCCTTTTTTTGGTGAACGTTTAGTGTTTTTATGCTGTAACAAATGTTCTTGTTAGATCAGGAATAATAACATTTCTGTGATTTTGAGAAAACAAAGCTTTGTTTTCGGGAGATCATTATTATTGCTTTGAGATCGTGTACAAGCTAAATGAATGAATGTGCAGACGCTCATAGACTTACCAAAGTTATGGTTCTTTTTTTTTCTTGAGATCTCACAAAAGCAACATTTTCTTGAGACAATGATCCTGTAATCCCCAGAAATGAATGTCAGAAGACAACAGAGGAAATGCAGTGGGCTGCGTGTGGATCCATCGCCTCTTTGGGCTTCTGTATTAACCGGCGTACGGTCACAGTTTAAAGTTGGATCCAGTCCGTTATTCGGACGGAGCTGCAGGTACAGGTGGTGCTGTAGCGTCTGACTGTATGTGCTCACTACGCTGTACATCGTCGCCGTGTGAACAAAACCGTGCATCTTCATTTTTGCCATTTTTCCTGTTTTGACATGTGAGAACAGCCCTGCACTTTATGTCGCGTGAAACTTTCATGATGAATGGACCAAAAGAAATGGCCACACAATGACTCTGAAAAAATCCAGTTCCATTAACTTTTCCTTCTCCTGAAAAAAAGACATAGATACAGTGTTTTGTTCCAACAGTGAGGATGTGCTTAACATTAGCTCACCTACCAGAAATAATTCACAAGGTGGGACTCATTTGTCAAATTTCTGTCTCTCTCTCTCTCTCTCTCTCTCTCTCTCTCTCTCTCTCCGTCGATCAGCTCCTGCGTTTGACTACGATGACATCCCGTCTCCTCTGAGTGAGTCTGAGAGCACCATCACGGTGCTGCTGCGCCCGGCGCTGGGCCGAGGAGCTCCCGTCAGGTACTCACTCCACTGCGGCTCTCCAGCCTCACAAATCACCACACGTGCCTTTCCGCTCGCCTCTTACTTGTTCATCCCCATCGCTGAATCACTTCATTTGCTCACTGTTGCCATGGCAGTGGAGGAAGAAATAAAGCTTTATCCGCTGTGTGTCAAGCCTGGTTTTCTGGGATGCTGCACTCTGAGACATGAGGAGCTCATTTTCTTCTACTGTTGCTTTTGACCGATGGCGGTAGAGAAAGTTGAGGATGGGTTTAAGCTCAGCCACACGCGGATTTGCAATAGAAACTGGAAATCGATATTAAAAGAGGATTTGGTAACACACAGGTTACAGTAATTTTGTTGCCAGTAAGGTACTGTAACACACATTATATATTTATATATATATCACACTCACCAGCCACTTTATTAGGTACAATTGCTTCAATTAGTGTTCAATTGCTTGTTAAGACAAGTAGCTAATCAGCCAATCACACGGCTGCAGCTCACTGCATTCAGGCGTGTAGAGGTGGTCAAGACGACCTGCTGAAGTGCAGACCGAGCATCAGAACGGGGAAGAAAGGGGATTTAAGGGGCTTTGAACGTGGCGTGGTTGTTGGTGCCAGACGGGCTGGTCTGAGTATTTCAGAAACTGCTGATCTGCTGGGATTTTCACACACAACCATCTCTAGGGTTTACAGAGAACGGTCCGAAAAAGAGGAGATATCCAGTGAGCGGTCAGTTGTGTGGATGAAAATGCCTTGTTGATGTGAGAGGTCAGAGGAGAATGGACAGACTGGTTCCAGATGATAGAAAGGCAGCAGGAACTCAAATATCCAACCAGAATCTCTGAGGAACGTTTCCAACACCTTGTTGAAAGTCTGCCACGAAGAATTAAGAGGTTCTGAAGGAAAAAGGGGGTCCAGCCTTTTACTAGCAAGGGGTACCTAATAAAGTGGCCGGTGAGTGTGTGTATGTATACGTGTGTGTGTATATATATATATATATGTATGTATCTATCTCAGTGGGCCATGATGCACCCTCTAGTGGTCAGTAATTTGCGGTGGGCCACTAATCTCACTATGACAGTAAAGTCATAAAAATATACGTGTGAAAAAGATCAACTTAATAATGAAAAATCTATAAACTAAACATTTCCGCAGTATAATCTATATAAATATTAATAGGGATGTACAAATAAAAACATCACAGGAGTGGCTGATTAAACATCATCAGTCTGAAGCAGTGCAGCCGCGGGCTCGCGATGCAGACAGCGAACCAGAGATGGAGAGGTTTCTCAGGGCGCCACACTTACCAAGTGTGAAAACAGCTGAACCGGTCCGGCAGAAACTGCCGGTCCAAACAGTTACTCTTGAGGTAAAGCCAGTGGATTATTTTCAGTGAAAATTCGATGGACTGCAGCTCCAAATCACAGTCCTTGTGTCTCTGGCTCGTACATTTCGATTGTCTTTTTAACATCACTACAGTCCTGTGTTTGATACCTGTAAATTTTGCAAACCTACTGACAACCAGAACAGCCAGTCTGACGTTTTTCAGGCCCTGAATCTCAGGTTTTCAGTGTCAGTCGTTAAGAAGTTGTTTTCAAAAGCGCTGATTTTAGTTTTCCTGTGGGGGCTATGCTTTATAGTTATACACAGGTGGGGTGGAAAAGGGTGAGAAGCCCAGCGTTTACAGTATTTTACTGCATTTTATCCTGAGAGGTGCTTAGAAGAGGCCTGGACAACTTGCAATCCCAAACACAGTACCCAGCAGAATTGCTCCAAAGTTCACTTAACTTCTACACGTTGACATCATTAATCACTGTTTTAAGAACTGAATACAGCACAGATAAGCATTAGCAAAGCATCATGGGAGCCAAAGCATGCTCAGACACCCAGTGCATTGCTTTACAATGCTTTATTCTCCTGCTATAATTTACTGTACATTGGCTTGTCTGGTATGTTACTGTAAACCAACGCATCACTCCAAATGCTGTTATTTACAGTATGGTGACATAACAAACCAGTACTTTACTGTAAAATAAACACTGTAAATTTACAGTAGTTCTTTAGCTTGACATGCAGTGGCTTCACATCTTCACCGTGTCTCATTGGGTCCAAATCACTAGTTTGTTTAAGTCCTTCAAAGCCAATTCAAGGCTACTGTTTCATGTCACAGCTGATTTGGCTTTGACTGCTGGCTGTAATTCCCTGTTAGAGACTAGCTGTGTATGTGTTTCAGCACCTACCATGTGGTGGTGGTGGAGGAGGACGGCTCTCGGCAGGTGAAAAGGAGAGAGCTGGGTCATCAGGACTGCTTCCCTTCCCCCTCGTCGCAGGGCGAGGCACAGGGCAGATCCGGAGGCGTGCCCCCTCACTACTACACCGCGGAGCTCCCTCCCAGCAGCCTGCCAGAGGCCACTCCCTTCACCGTCGGGGACAACCACACCTACAACGGATACTGGAACACTCCACTGGACCCCAGCAAGAATTACCTCATCTACTTCCAGGCTGCCAGCAACTTCAGAGGCGTGAGTGGTTAATACTCAGCAATCGTACACAGATCACCTTCAGCCAGAAATGACATGTAACCGGTTTCCTCCCTTTCACTAAATATGCGTCTGAGGTTAGTGTTTTTGGTTTAGCACTGGAGCTATCATTCTCTTTCGCTCGCTACCCTTAATCTTCCGTTCATGCATTTGACCCCATCCAATGTCTAATGTCTCAAAATAATTATTATATTTACTGATTTGTCCTAGTTTAATAGGTACACCTGGGTAAACATAAAATTAACACGATAATATTGGATAGAGATATTTTGTACACATCAGTGTTCTTTAAGGGTCAGTATGACTTTAGGCTGTTTTAGACAGCATTGCACACACATCTGTCGAGGTCGTTTTGGATGATGTTGAGGCTTCAACATACAGTGTAACCCCTTATGTGGCCGGGGTCCACCAGCAGGCCCACAGTTTAATTACGCACTGTTATAGCCTAAGAATAGCTCAGCCAGTTTGCATTGAAGTCCCTGTAGTTCATGAATAGCAGTCAAGTCAAGTCAAATTTATTTGTAGAGCTGTTTACAACGGATGTCGTCACAAAGCAGCTTCACAGAATTCCAGTAAAGACAGAGTTTTAACTTTAATGTAAAACCCCCAGGTGACCAAGCCAGGGGGCAACAGTAGCAAGGAGAACCTCCCTCAGAGCTGAGGAAGAAACCTTGGGAGGAACCAGGCTCACCAGGGGGACCCGTCCTCCTCTGGCCAGACTACCTACAGAGTTATTATACTACTAATATTAATAGCAGTAGTATTAGTAGTAGGAATAGCTGGGAGTCCATGAGAACATCAGTGTAGGGTGGGCAGCTAGTCCAAGGCAGGTGGCGGTAGCTTGGGCGTGGGCAGCTGGTCTGAAGTGGGTAGCAGGAGGGCTCGACAGTCAGTCGCCCATCAGCGTCCGGCTGGACATGTGGGCGGTCGTTTACTCGGAAAAAGGCAGGGAGATGGAATTAGTTTTGTCTGTTTAGGTGTAAAGCAGAGAATGTGAACATTTCCAGAGTGTGGCTAACGACTCCGGCAGATCTGACTATGACAGCTTAACTAACAGGAGAGAACCAGATGGACACACAGACACGAGAGCACCCTGAAACAGTTTGGCATCCCTTCGCTCCACCGTCCACAAACCTAAGTGACCGCATGCGAGCAGCGGGACGACAGCACCAGCGTCTAGTAGGCCATAATGTGTAGTAAGCCTGAGATTTTAAGGAGTAAATAAGAATGTTTCTGTCAGTTAGTCATGAGTGCGTTCGCGAGCTCCTTCTGGTGTGGGTTCATGGCTGTTGTTTTCTCTTTAAACTCATCTTTAGCCAAAAATGAAATGTAACCAGTTTCCTCCCTTTCCTTAAACATGTTTATCTGAGATTAGTGTCTGCAGGTAAGCGCTGGAGCTGTTAGGCTCTTTCTGTACTTTTAACCATCTTATTATCAATTTGACAATGTCTCTAAATAAATTATTGACATCATTATTTCGCTTCATGTTTAATGACATTTCCTGATTTAACAGGGTAGACATAAACTTCATATGATGGTACTAGATATATTTCGTACATATTGGTGTTCTTTGTGGTCAGTTATACTCCAGGCTGTTTTAGCTGCATAAAACATAAGAAATATCAACGTATTTGTTGTGGTTGATTTGCGTGATATTGACTATAACGTGTAACATGCAGTTTAACCCCTTACGTGGCCAGGGTCCAGCGGAGTGCCCAAAGTTTTATTACGCACTGCTATAACCTAGGAATAGCTCAGCCAGTTTGCATTAAAGTCCCTATAATTACTGAATAATAAGCTTTAGTATGGAATAAGCCAGAGATTTTAAGTAGTTTATAATATTCAAAAACCCTAACCTAACATAACCTCATCTGCACCAGCATGAGAACCACTGGTAGTTCACACCTCATAGCGTGGAGAAACAGAATTCCCAGCAGAACTTTAATATTTTCATGGGCTGGAGGTCAGGGAACCGGTCCTATGACCGGAAGGTCGCCGGTTTGATCCCCAGAGCCGACAGTATGTAACTGAAGTGTCCTTGACTAAGACACCTAACCCCCAACTGCTTCCCTGGTGCTGCGAATAGGGCTGCCCACCTCTCTGGTCAAGTGTGCTCACTGCTCTGTGTGTCTTCGGGTTCTATGTGGTGTTTCATTTCAAGGATGGGTTAAATGTGGAGGTGAAATTTCCCCGTTGTGGGACTAATAAGGGTCAATTAATCTTAATCTTAAACTGGTGGGGTCAAATTGAACCCAAGAATAGAAGACGTTTTATATATTATCAACTTTTATATTTGGCTGAAATATTGAAGGGGCGGCGCGGTGGCGCGGTGGGTTCGTTTCCACGGCCCGGTGACCGGGGTCCTCTCTGTGTGGAGTCTGCATGTTCTCCCCGTGTCTGCGTGGGGTTCCTCTGGGTTCTCCGGTTTCCTCCCACAGTCCAAAGACATGCAGTCAGGCCAATTGGACGTGCTAAACTGCCCCTGGGTGTGAGTGACTGTCTGTGTCTGTCTGTCTCCGATGAACTGGCGACTTGTCCAGGGTGTATCCTGCCTTCCGCCCGATGACCGCTGGGATAGGCTCCGGCACCCGCCCCCCGCGACCCTGACGGAGAAGCGACTTGGAAAATGGATGGATGGATGAAATATTGAATTACTTTGAAACTGAAACACGGCTCTAATTTCCTATTCATTTGCATGAGGCAACCCAGAGGATTTAACGTGTTTGCTAAACGGAATCAGATCAAATTTCATTCAAGTTAGAAAACGTCTCCTCACCTTGAATATGAGTTTTGTCAAACCGCCGAAGAGTTTTGAATCTATTGACCTCGCTGGTTTGGTTAATAGGAGTAAATCGGTCCCGCTGAGTCCCATTAGCTCCTGAAAGAGAAGGTGGGCCAAGGAAGTGTTCACACGAAGGCTTTTGGCCAGTCATTAGCTGGAGGTGTGACATCACAGCTCTGTTATCAAATCAGCCATGCGTCGTCATTTTGTTTACTTTCTCTTTAATTGATATATTTTCCTATATTCCTGTGTCAATTGTGTTCTGTACTGTGGTTCATGCTAGTGGCAGCCCTAATGTGAAAGGATGCTCCTTTGGGTTGTAAAGGAATGTTTCACAGCTTTAACAGCTTATTGTAGCTGCGCTGTGAAAAATAGTTGCTTGGAAAGTGAAATGATCTCAAATCTCAAAATCTCGAGTATTCCTCATGCTGATAGCTGTAAGCGTATCTTGTTGTAAGATTATTTAATTAATTAATTTATTTATTAGCACTTTTTACTTTTACTTTTTAAACAGCAGCTGCCGTTGCGTTGTTTGATGAATGAACATTCCAAAATGACCAGGATGAAGCCTCATTACATTAAGGCTAACATGTTTCACCAGTACTATGTTATGAAGTTACTGTTGTGGAGATGAGGATTTTTTGCGATGATGATAATAGAATGCTCTCATGCTAACATCATCAGGCTGAACAGAAGGAACAGTCCTCTGGGTCTGTCACTGTGTTCTTGGTTTGTTGCCTGTATAAGGAAATCTGAATCTATGGCGTTTTCCTCGATTGTAAAAACTCACTAGAAAACAAAAACTAACTCGAAACGTAGGCCTAATCTGGGTTTGTGGTATGTAGGACAGATTGGGATTGTTGGTGGATTGGTTTGTGATAAGTAGAATAGACTGGTAATGCTGGTGGATTGGTTTGTGATAAGTAGAATAGACTGGTAATGCTGGTGGATTGGTTTGTGATGAGTAGAATAGACTGGTAATGCTGGTGGATTGGTTTGTGATGAGTAGAATAGACTGGTAATGCTGGTGGATCGGTTTGTGATGAGTAGAATAGACTGGTAATGCTGGTGGATCGGTTTGTGATAAGTAGAATAGACTGGTAATGCTGGTGGATTGGTTTGTGATGAGTAGAATAGACTGGTAATGCTGGTGGATCGGTTTGTGATGAGTAGAATAGACTGGTAATGCTGGTGGTTTGGTTTGTGATAAGTAGAATAGACTGGTAATGCTGGTGGAGTGGTTTGTGATGAGTAGAATAGACTGGTAATGCTGGTGGTTTGGTTTGTGATAAGTAGAATAGACTGGTAATGCTGGTGGATTGGTTTGTGATGAGTAGAATAGACTGGTAATGCTGGTGGATTGGTTTGTGATAAGTAGAATAGACTGGTAATGCTGGTGGAGTGGTTTGTGATGAGTAGAATAGACTGGTAATGCTGGTGGTTTGGTTTGTGATGAGTAGAATAGACTGGTAATGCTGGTGGATCGGTTTGTGATAAGTAGAATAGACTGGTAATGCTGGTGGATTGGTTTGTGATAAGTAGAATAGACTGGTAATGCTGGTGGATCGGTTTGTGATGAGTAGAATAGACTGGTAATGCTGGTGGTTTGGTTTGTGATGAGTAGAATAGACTGGTAATGCTGGTGGATCGGTTTGTGATAAGTAGAATAGACTGGTAATGCTGGTGGTTTGGTTTGTGATGAGTAGAATAGACTGGTAATGCTGGTGGATCGGTTTGTGATAAGTAGAATAGACTGGTAATGCTGGTGGATTGGTTTGTGATGAGTAGAATAGACTGGTAATGCTGGTGGTTTGGTTTGTGATGAGTAGAATAGACTGGTAATGCTGGTGGAGTGGTTTGTGATGAGTAGAATAGACTGGTAATGCTGGTGGATCGGTTTGTGATAAGTAGAATAGACTGGTAATGCTGGTGGATTGGTTTGTGATAAGTAGAATAGACTGGTAATGCTGGTGGATTGGTTTGTGATAAGTAGAATAGACTGGTAATGCTGGTGGATTGGTTTGTGATGAGTAGAATAGACTGGTAATGCTGGTGGATTGGTTTGTGATGAGTAGAATAGACTGGTAATGCTGGTGGATTGGTTTGTGATGAGTAGAATAGACTGGTAATGCTGGTGGATTGGTTTGTGATGAGTAGAATAGACTGGTAATGCTGGTGGATTGGTTTGTGATGAGTAGAATAGACTGGTAATGCTGGTGGAGTGGTTTGTGATAAGTAGAATAGACTGGTAATGCTGGTGGTTTGGTTTGTGATAAGTAGAATAGACTGGTAATGCTGGTGGTTTGGTTTGTGATGAGTAGAATAGACTGGTAATGCTGGTGGATCGGTTTGTGATAAGTAGAATAGACTGGTAATGCTGGTGGATTGGTTTGTGATGAGTAGAATAGACTGGTAATGCTGGTGGATTGGTTTGTGATGAGTAGAATAGACTGGTAATGCTGGTGGATTGGTTTGTGATAAGTAGAATAGACTGGTAATGCTGGTGGATCGGTTTGTGATGAGTAGAATAGACTGGTAATGCTGGTGGATCGGTTTGTGATGAGTAGAATAGACTGGTAATGCTGGTGGTTTGGTTTGTGATAAGTAGAATAGACTGGTAATGCTGGTGGAGTGGTTTGTGATGAGTAGAATAGACTGGTAATGCTGGTGGTTTGGTTTGTGATAAGTAGAATAGACTGGTAATGCTGGTGGATTGGTTTGTGATGAGTAGAATAGACTGGTAATGCTGGTGGAGTGGTTTGTGATGAGTAGAATATACTGGTAATGCTGGTGGTTTGGTTTGTGATGAGTAGAATAGACTGGTAATGCTGGTGGTTTGGTTTGTGATGAGTAGAATAGACTGGTAATGCTGGTGGATTGGTTTGTGATGAGTAGAATAGACTGGTAATGCTGGTGGTTTGGTTTGTGATGAGTAGAATAGACTGGTAATGCTGGTGGATCGGTTTGTGATAAGTAGAATAGACTGGTAATGCTGGTGGATTGGTTTCTGATAAGTAGAATAGACTGGTAATGCTGGTGGATTGGTTTGTGATAAGTAGAATAGACTGGTAATGCTGGTGGATTGGTTTGTGATGAGTAGAATAGACTGGTAATGCTGGTGGAGTGGTTTGTGATAAGTAGAATAGACTGGTAATGCTGGTGGTTTGGTTTGTGATAAGTAGAATAGACTGGTAATGCTGGTGGATTGGTTTGTGATGAGTAGAATAGACTGGTAATGCTGGTGGATTGGTTTGTGATAAGTAGAATAGACTGGTAATGCTGGTGGATCGGTTTGTGATGAGTAGAATAGACTGGTAATGCTGGTGGATTGGTTTGTGATAAGTAGAATAGACTGGTAATGCTGGTGGATTGGTTTGTGATGAGTAGAATAGACTGGTAATGCTGGTGGAGTGGTTTGTGATGAGTAGAATAGACTGGTAATGCTGGTGGTTTGGTTTGTGATGAGTAGAATAGACTGGTAATGCTTGTGGATCGGTTTGTGATAAGTAGAATAGACTGGTAATGCTTGTGGATCGGTTTGTGATAAGTAGAATAGACTGGTAATGCTGGTGGATTGGTTTGTGATAAGTAGAATAGACTGGTAATGCTGGTGGTTTGGTTTGTGATGAGTAGAATAGACTGGTAATGCTGGTGGTTTGGTTTGTGATGAGTAGAATAGACTGGTAATGCTGGTGGATCGGTTTGTGATAAGTAGAATAGACTGGTAATGCTGGTGGAGTGGTTTGTGATAAGTAGAATAGACTGGTAATGCTGGTGGATTGGTTTGTGATAAGTAGAATAGACTGGTAATGCTGGTGGATCAGTTTGTGATGAGTAGAATAGACTGGTAATGTTGGTGGAGTGGTTTGTGATAAGTAGAATAGACTGGTAATACTGGTGGAGTGGTTTGTGATAAGTAGAATAGACTGGTAATGCTGGTGGATCGGTTTGTGATGAGTAGAATAGACTGGTAATGCTGGTGGTTTGGTTTGTGATGAGTAGAATAGACTGGTAATGCTGGTGGATCGGTTTGTGATAAGTAGAATAGACTGGTAATGCTGGTGGTTTGGTTTGTGATGAGTAGAATAGACTGGTAATGCTGGTGGATCAGTTTGTGATAAGTAGAATAGACTGGTAATGCTGGTGGATTGGTTTGTGATGAGTAGAATAGACTGGTAATGCTGGTGGTTTGGTTTGTGATGAGTAGAATAGACTGGTAATGCTGGTGGAGTGGTTTGTGATGAGTAGAATAGACTGGTAATGCTGGTGGTTTGGTTTGTGATGAGTAGAATAGACTGGTAATGCTGGTGGATTGGTTTGTGATGAGTAGAATAGACTGGTAATGCTGGTGGATTGGTTTGTGATAAGTAGAATAGACTGGTAATGCTGGTGGATTGGTTTGTGATAAGTAGAATAGACTGGTAATGCTGGTGGATTGGTTTGTGATGAGTAGAATAGACTGGTAATGCTGGTGGATTGGTTTGTGATGAGTAGAATAGACTGGTAATGCTGGTGGATTGGTTTGTGATGAGTAGAATAGACTGGTAATGCTGGTGGATTGGTTTGTGATGAGTAGAATAGACTGGTAATGCTGGTGGAGTGGTTTGTGATAAGTAGAATAGACTGGTAATGCTGGTGGTTTGGTTTGTGATAAGTAGAATAGACTGGTAATGCTGGTGGTTTGGTTTGTGATGAGTAGAATAGACTGGTAATGCTGGTGGATCGGTTTGTGATAAGTAGAATAGACTGGTAATGCTGGTGGATTGGTTTGTGATGAGTAGAATAGACTGGTAATGCTGGTGGATTGGTTTGTGATGAGTAGAATAGACTGGTAATGCTGGTGGAGTGGTTTGTGATGAGTAGAATAGACTGGTAATGCTGGTGGTTTGGTTTGTGATAAGTAGAATAGACTGGTAATGCTGGGGGATTGGTTTGTGATGAGTAGAATAGACTGGTAATGCTGGTGGATTGGTTTGTGATAAGTAGAATATACTGGTAATGCTGGTGGTTTGGTTTGTGATGAGTAGAATAGACTGGTAATGCTGGTGGTTTGGTTTGTGATGAGTAGAATAGACTGGTAATGCTGGTGGATCGGTTTGTGATAAGTAGAATAGACTGGTAATGCTGGTGGATTGGTTTCTGATAAGTAGAATAGACTGGTAATGCTGGTGGATTGGTTTGTGATAAGTAGAATAGACTGGTAATGCTGGTGGATTGGTTTGTGATGAGTAGAATAGACTGGTAATGCTGGTGGAGTGGTTTGTGATAAGTAGAATAGACTGGTAATGCTGGTGGTTTGGTTTGTGATAAGTAGAATAGACTGGTAATGCTGGTGGATTGGTTTGTGATGAGTAGAATAGACTGGTAATGCTGGTGGATTGGTTTGTGATAAGTAGAATAGACTGGTAATGCTGGTGGATCGGTTTGTGATGAGTAGAATAGACTGGTAATGCTGGTGGATTGGTTTGTGATAAGTAGAATAGACTGGTAATGCTGGTGGATTGGTTTGTGATGAGTAGAATAGACTGGTAATGCTGGTGGAGTGGTTTGTGATGAGTAGAATAGACTGGTAATGCTGGTGGTTTGGTTTGTGATGAGTAGAATAGACTGGTAATGCTTGTGGATCGGTTTGTGATAAGTAGAATAGACTGGTAATGCTTGTGGATCGGTTTGTGATAAGTAGAATAGACTGGTAATGCTGGTGGATTGGTTTGTGATAAGTAGAATAGACTGGTAATGCTGGTGGTTTGGTTTGTGATGAGTAGAATAGACTGGTAATGCTGGTGGTTTGGTTTGTGATGAGTAGAATAGACTGGTAATGCTGGTGGATCGGTTTGTGATAAGTAGAATAGACTGGTAATGCTGGTGGATTGGTTTGTGATAAGTAGAATAGACTGGTAATGCTGGTGGATTGGTTTGTGATAAGTAGAATAGACTGGTAATGCTGGTGGATTGGTTTGTGATGAGTAGAATAGACTGGTAATGCTGGTGGAGTGGTTTGTGATGAGTAGAATAGACAGGTAATGCTGGTGGATTGGTTTGTGATAAGTAGAATAGACTGGTAATACTGGTGGATTGGTTTGTGATGAGTAGAATAGACTGGTAATGCTGGTGGAGTGGTTTGTGATGAGTAGAATAGACAGGTAATGCTGGTGGATTGGTTTGTGATGAGTAGAATAGACTGGTAATGCTGGTGAATTGGTTTGTGATAAGTAGAATAGACTGGTAATACTGGTGGATTGGTTTGTGATGAGTAGAATAGACTGGTAATGCTGGTGGAGTGGTTTGTGATGAGTAGAATAGACAGGTAATGCTGGTGGATTGGTTTGTGATGAGTAGAATAGACTGGTAATGCTGGTGAATCGGTTTGTGATGAGTAGAATAGACTGGTAATGCTGGTGGAGTGGTTTGTGATGAGTAGAATAGACTGGTAATGCTGGTAGAGTGGTTTGTGATGAGTAGAATAGACTGGTAATGCTGGTAGAGTGGTTTGTGATGAGTAGAATAGACTGGTAATGCTGGTGGATTGGTTTGTGATGAGTAGAATAGACTGGTAATGCTGGTGGATTTGTTTGTGATGAGTAGAATAGACTGGTAATGCTGGTGGAGTGGTTTGTGATAAGTAGAATAGACTGGTAATGCTGGTGGAGTGGTTTGTGATGAGTAGAATAGACTGGTAATGCTGGTGGAGTGGTTTGTGATGAGTAGAATAGACTGGTAATGCTGGTGGATTGGTTTGTGATGAGTAGAATAGACTGGTAATGCTGGTAGAGTGGTTTGTGATGAGTAGAATAGACTGGTAATGCTGGTGGATTGGTTTGTGATGAGTAGAATAGACTGCTAATGCTGGTGGATTGGTTTGTGATGAGTAGAATAGACTGGTAATGCTGGTGGTTTGGTTTGTGATGAGTAGAATAGACTGGTAATGCTGGTGGATCGGTTTGTGATAAGTAGAATAGACTGGTAATGCTGGTGGATTGGTTTGTGATAAGTAGAATAGACTGGTAATGCTGGTGGATTGGTTTGTGATAAGTAGAATAGACTGGTAATGTTGGTGGATCGGTTTGTGATAAGTAGAATAGACTGGTAATGCTGGTGGATTGGTTTGTGATGAGTAGAATAGACTGGTAATGCTGGTGGAGTGGTTTGTGATGAGTAGAATAGACTGGTAATGCTGGTGGTTTGGTTTGTGATAAGTAGAATAGACTGGTAATGCTGGTGGATTGGTTTGTGATGAGTAGAATAGACTGGTGATACTGGTGGAGTGGTTTGTGATGAGTAGAATAGACTGGTAATGCTGGTGGTTTGGTTTGTGATGAGTAGAATAGACTGGTAATGCTGGTGGATTGGTTTGTGATAAGTAGAATAGACTGGTAATGCTGGTGGATCGGTTTGTGATGAGTAGAATAGACTGGTAATGTTGGTGGAGTGGTTTGTGATAAGTAGAATAGACTGGTAATACTGGTGGAGTGGTTTGTGATAAGTAGAATAGACTGGTAATGCTGGTGGATTGGTTTGTGATGAGTAGAATAAACTGGTAATACTGGTGGATTGGTTTGTGATGAGTAGAATAGACTGGTAATGCTGGTGGATTGGTTTGTGATGAGTAGAATAGACTGTTAATACTGGTGGATTGGTTTGTGATGAGTAGAATAGACTGGTAATGCTGGTGGATTGGTTTGTGATGAGTAGAATAGACTGGTAATGCTGGTGGATCGGTTTGTGATGAGTAGAATAGACTGGTAATGCTGGTGGAGTGGTTTGTGATGAGTAGAATAGACTGGTAATGCTGGTGGATTGGTTTGTGATAAGTAGAATAGACTGGTAATGCTGGTGGATTGGTTTGTGATGAGTAGAATAGACTGGTAATGCTGGTGGAGTGGTTTGTGATGAGTAGAATAGACTGGTAATGCTGGTGGATCGGTTTGTGATAAGTAGAATAGACTGGTAATGCTGGTGGATTGGTTTGTGATGAGTAGAATAGACTGGTAATGCTGGTGGAGTGGTTTGTGATGAGTAGAATAGACTGGTAATGCTGGTGGATCGGTTTGTGATGAGTAGAATAGACTGGTAATGTTGGTGGATTGGTTTATGGTATGTAGACATTTTTTGTAATTGTATCATATTTGTAATTGTACCCAATGCTCTAATCAACTGAATAGAAATTGTGCACTAAAATTTGCTGAAATTGTGTAGAGGATGTGTTAACTATCTTATCTTAACTTGTTTTCACTTAGAAAATCAACAATGTAATTTGACCAGAAGAGGTTCGTACCGCTCCATATGGCTGTGCACACTCTATACATTTCTTCAAACATTACTGAAGGTGAAGTTATTGGCTGGACGTTGCTGGTTTCGTGACTAATTAGCTTCTCCACTGCGACTGCTTCAATTATGTGGAGTAAACATCCACCGCCTCCACACTCTGGGGTGGATTTGACATTTGCCATTCTTCATGGCCAATTTGCCCCAGCAAGCTGAAGTTACCTGGACGTTGTGACTTATGGACTGTGGTTTCTAAGCCGTGTGACAGATCGTCAATGGCGCTGAGGTCAATATAATGACTGGGACTCTCCGTCCCCTTTTTAACATTCAAGCTGCTGCAATTATGCGATTCCGACTGGGTCTGGGCTGCAAGACTGCTGAAAGTTGAATGTTCACCCTGCCTTGAGTTTTTGAGCTGAGTTTTCTTGCGGCCGCCTGTAGATCCATCTCCGCTTTCCTTTTTTTGTCTAGAATCCTGAATAGTTAATTCCCGCAGAGGAGAGAGGCTCCAATTACTCTGTGCTGAGACCCTCATGCTGCAGAAAGCGTGCTGTTCGGTGGGATGTGGATAGTATGAGACTTCTACCTCACACGAGGCTGTGAATTTAGATCTGAATCCAGCCTGAAAAACTTTTTCCACGCTTCAGCATGGACACATGGACCAGAGCTCGTGTTGGAAGCCCTTTTTCATAACTCTGTAGCTTCTCACTGATCATCGCTGACCTGGCAGAAGCTTCCTTCACGTTTTCTTTCTCATTAGTGTCTGAATTTCAGAAGTTGGGCGTTCAGAAGACACGGTGTGGGTGGCAGACTCTAAGTCTTGGACATTAAGCTAACAGGACTCAGATATTCAGACCCTTTGGGAGTGCACTAGCATTCTTTTCCAAACAGATTGGAGCTGTGTTCTTCTTGATTATGTAGTTTGCTCTTCGTTTTTCCGTCACTCGCTGACTGACGATCCTGAAACAC
>NC_051211.1:1827500-1892500 GCF_015220715.1 Pygocentrus nattereri | reverse complement strand
ACTACAGTCTGGAACTGTGTATATATATAATATAAAACTGTAGACTGGACAAAAAACTATCTTACAAGGTTGTTAAGCAGTCAAGACATGAATATTGGTTTACTGCTACACACTGACCTGACATCATAAGACTGACCTCACCAAAATACCCTGTAGACACCGGCAGGCTCTGTCCAGCGTGGCAGTTTAGAGCCGTTTGGCAGTTTCAGTGGCTGCTGTTGGTTTATATCAGTGTTATATTATATTAGACTCACTTTTATGTGCCGCCACTTCAGGGCGCAGCAGAGTTAGCTTGTACATAGCATTACTCATATTCTCCATCCTTAATGACCTCATAATTCATAGATTCCAGTGACAGTCGGGAGGAATACGTACACAGGAGCGTTGGCCCCTTACCGTTTATCACAGGGCACAATATGGCCAGTTTTCTAAACCAACTTAGACCTGAAGTTCCCTTTGGCTTCTATACGATACAGTTCTGTACACTTCATTCAAACAAGCGCCCTTAGGGCTGTGTTGGCGTGAAACAGCCATGATAACCTTGTGTTTTCTTCTGTGTTGTCCGCAGGAGACGCGGATCAACTGCATCCGGATCGCACGGAAAGGTAACTGAGCTTTTTATCTGCTGTGTTTACACACCTGAGGCCAGGCCTCCGTGACAGAATGCATCCCTCACCGTTAATCTAACACCTCAGTAACCATTTCACTCAGTGGGTCATGATGTGAATACGCAGTTGCCGCTCGCTGAATGCCGGCAGTGTGAGAGGGTGACAGTGTGAGAGGGTGGCAGTGTGAGAGGGTGGCTGAGTGAGAGGGTGGCAGTGTGAGAGGGTGGCAGAGTGAGAGGGTGACAGTGTGAGAGGGTGGCTGAGTGAGAGGGTGGCAGAGTGAGAGGGTGGCAGTGTGAGAGGGTGGCAGAGTGAGAGGGTGGCTGAGTGAGAGGGTGGCTGAGTGAGAGGGTGGCAGTATGAGAGGGTGGCTGAGTGAGAGGGTGGTGTGAGAGGGTGGCAGAGTGAGAGGGTGACAGTGTGAGAGGGTGGCTGAGTGAGAGGGTGAGAGTGTGAGAGGGTGGCTGAGTGAGAGGGTGGCAGTGTGAGAGGGTGGCTGAGTGTGGCTGTGATGCAGTGCAGCAGCAGAGAGTTTCAATATTGCTTGAACCTTTTCAGTCGATGGCACGTGGCTGTTTTACGTGCAGAGGAAGGTCGTGATTCGCCTGTGATCATCTCCATTAACGGCCATCAGAGTGTGAACTTATCTTCATCTAAATTCTATTGTATTAATATTGAGTAACATTTCGCATGATAAATGTTCACGGTGGGGTCCAAAAGCCGCTGACAGTGATCCCAATTTGCATCCGTTTCCAATTTGATAGACGGGTTTTCATTACAAAGTATGGTATCACTTCCTATGAATCCGGTGTTCATAAAGCTTTATAAATGGATTTATATGGCATTATATAGAACATATAATACCTTATAATACCACAAAGCTTGTATCATATTATATATATATATATATATATATATATATATATATATATATATATATATATATTATATGTATTACACTTCATAAAACAAGAGTTTGTGACTTCACAAAGTCAGGTGCCATAATGCGTTGGAAAATCTGTTGAGTTACCATTTAGCCAAGACAATTATTTACTCTATTAAATTAACGTACAAAATAATACATATAATGTCTATAATTTGTTTTAATTAATGTTTTTAGAAATGGTCAGCATATGTGTCACACAGAGCTGCTTCATTTCAGCTAAGTTAGTAAGTGGAATCTCGCTGTAGTGCATTACAGTGTTCTTATGAGCAGGTATTATAATGCATTATGAGACATGATGTTATATACGTTATATACTCTACTTTTATGAGGTGATATAGTTTCAATTATAAATAATTATGGTGAATAATAGAAGCTTAATTCAGGCATTATAAGATACTATGTGTGCCATATTACACATTATAAATGCCTTTTAAAGCATTATGAATACAGGGTTCATAGGAGGGAAAAGTAGAATTTTTGAAATATTTACAAGAATTTCAGAAATTCTCAGAGTATTTGGTGGTGTTTTTTTCTTCCAGAGAAAAACATCGTTTTTGTCTGACTTCTATGCAAAAATGAGCTACATTACCCTAAGGGTCTTCTCTCGATTTGTTCATATCTTCTTAAACTCTCCTCTGAAGGATCCTCATGGGTTTCATATCTAAACGCTCCGTTATCTTCATCACTACTTTCCAAACCCGCTGCAGCAGCTTCAGCAGCTGGAAACTCTCTGACACCGTTTCACACGAGTCTCCGATGTGGACTGAATGAGGAATGAAGGGTGTCCGGCATGACGGTCAGTCCTTAGTGATCTCCTGAGTGTCAGTCAGTTTCACACAGAAAGTAGACGGACACACGAATCCAGCAGCTCCACACGGCGAGAGGCAGATGAAGTGTACTTCAGCCCATCTTCACAGGCTCATAACTCCGGATGTGAGTGTAATGGAAAGGGCGGCTCTACAGATTCAGAAAGGGTTTGAACTGAATTTCTAAGCTGTATCATCACAAAGATACAGGCGAGTTTCTGGAGGGTTAAATTAACACCTAGATAAATTAAATTTGCTTCTTCATTCTGTATCAAGTACAGTTTGTGGCAGCTCTACATACACATAGACATTTGAATCTTGTAAAATACACATGTAATGTGTTCAGAGTCCTGCATAACACTGCCCAGAAACATTAGCAATAGTTAAAGCTTAAAACACAAAATCTTTATTGAGCAAATGGTTTTAGCAGTCAAGGTAATTGATGGTAAACAGTTGTGACCTCCTGGTCCCCTGAAAGAGGGTAATTGGAGTCGAGTATTCAGATATATTCAGATTTGAGTTTGACCTGCCCTTCCATTAAAGACAATTACATAATGGTCCAATTACAGTACATTTCAGAGGCCACCAGCAGAAGAAATGTGGCTCTAACGACTGGAAAAAGGATTACAAACACTTGCACTTCAGTTTATTTCATATAGTATTAAGTGCAAAGATCTGGGGCCGTATTACATAAACTTCCTCTCTTTTGTCCTAAGTTGAGATCTGACAGGTCAAAATAAGATTTTACACAGGTTTGTATTACAGAAACAAATCTGATCTGAAACACGTCATGAAAATAATGTTAAAAATGTGAGCTAAGCTGCCGTTACTGACAAAAAGGTCTAACAGAACTAAAGTGTGATAAACTGTAAGTAGTGAACGCTGTGAGAGCGCCCCCTGCTGTTCATCAGAGCGCCCCCTGCTGTTTATCAGAGCGTCACTGCTCTCAGTTTCAGTCTCCATTTCCCAAACGCTTTAGCCGAGCGCGCTGACGTTCCTCCTCCTAATAAACAGACACATGTTCAGCTCCGCCTCCTCATTATTCTCCACCATCACTGTAATATTTCATCATCTACATTAACACAGGAAGGTGATCAGAGGGGCGGTGGAGTTCGAGTCGGCAGCATCTGAGATGTTTAAAGCGCAGAGTTAGAAGAGAAGAACATCTCCCAGTGAAAGCCGCGTTTTACAGTAGGAATAAATGGAGCTCATTATGCTGGTAGTGAACTACGCTGCCTGACTCAGCCGCCTCAGAACCAGAGAAACGGACCTTAAACAGAAGTCAGGACCCTGTTGGGGTTCATCCTAAAGGTAGGACAGGATTTAGGAGGTTTAGTCTAGTAAGGATGTTTGTGTGATGCTGTTTTCTGATCTGGAGTTAATGATGAGATGATGAAGGGAGGAGCTGATATTCTGGAACAGATACTGGACTAAATTCAGTCGTCATGGAGACCAAACACATCAGATTTCAGAGTTAAGATGTTTCTGTAATACAGCCCCAGATTGCGTTTACGTAGATATCCAGACCAAAGGGTGTAAAGGGTGTCCACACAGAGACACAGAAGCCTGTTTTATCCTCGTGTGTTGACACCCAGAGTGATTATGGTCTGATAACATGCTGCAGAACGAGCTGTTTCAGTCTTTCTGGCCACTCACTGTGATTACATAACATAGCCGCAGCCTTGCTCACAGATACGTCCAGAAGAGCGGAGACCTGGGCTCCCGTGCCAATGTGTCTACCTTACTGAACAAAAGTCAGAAAACATCCATTCATTCATTTGTCAGTGTCAGAAAAAATGATTTAACAGAAAATTACTCGGAAGCTTCAACAAGTAAATAATAATAATAAATAAAAACAAATCAGCTGTTTCTGTGTTTAGTGAGTCACTCTTTCTCCTTCATTCCAGCCTCCGTTCTTTTCAGGAGCCTCACTTTCAGCTCCTCAATGAATCTGCAGACACGCCTCCAAAGCTCAGTCTTAGAAGCTGTTTGATGATTTTCTGCTAAACCCCAAAATAAATATGTACCCTCATCAGTCCATAAACCCTCACTTCACATCTCAGAAGTCCAGTTTTGGTGCAAATGTGGTGCATTTAGCACAATATATGCAGTTGTGGGCAATATGTTTGGTGCCCTGGTGAAATTACAAAGAATAATATAGAAATTGTGCTCTAACGTGCTGAAAATATGCCACGTGTCCGTTCTGTAGAGGACGTGTTGCAGCAAGACGTGTCTGGGTTCGATTCCCTGTCCAGGTAACCAGGATCTTCTCTGTGTGCAGTTTGCAGGTTCTCCCTGTGTCTGTGTGAGTTTCCTTCCATAGTCCATAGACATGCATTCAGGACAATCGGGAAATTGCCCCTAGGTGTCGGGGTTTGTGTCTGTGCTCTGTGATGGATTGGCGGCCTGTCCAGTGTTTTTCCTGCCCTCAGACTAGTAAAAGCAGGGATTAGCTCCAGCACTCCCCAATGACCCAGAAGGATAAGTGGCTTAGATTGTGAGTAGGTGTTCACACCGCTCCATATGGCTGTGCACACACTACACATTTCTTCAAACATTACTGAAGGTGAAGTTATTGGCTGGACGTTGCTGGTTTTGTGGCTAATCAGCTTCTCCACTCCGACTGCTTCAATTATGTGGAGTAACCACCGCCTCCACACTCTGGGGTGGATCTGACATTTGCCACTCTTCATGGCCAATTTGCCCCAGCAAGGTGAAGTTACCTGGACGCTGTGTGCCTTAGAAGTTTTTTCTTTTTCTGCTTCTAACGATTCAGTGGTGCTGAGGTCTGGACTCTGGGGTGGTCAGTCCATCGTCCAGCTTCTTTGTTTGATGTGTCTGTCTCCTTTTCTCAGTGAGGTTCTTCTTGATCAGCTACACGTCCTTTCAGACCCACAGCGCTGAGTGGTCTTCTCACAGTGGAAGGATGGACAGAAACTAACGCTAGCTCGTTAACTTTATTAATGCTAGCTCATTAACTTTATTAATGCATAGGCTCATTTATAGATTGATTCATTATTAATGCTCAGGTTCATTAACATTACTAATGCTGAACTTGATATATTTGGAAAATTTCATGATATTAAAATTTTCTGTTAGGTCTGGTTGGTTTGGGATTATAGAATAATTTTGGAAATTAGCAAAGTTATGTTTAGGTCTGGTTTGTATGGGATTATGAGTTTTTATCAGAAATTAACCTAAAACAATGTTTAGGTTCTATTGGTAAGGGATTATGGGACTATTTTGGAGATGAATAAAGTGGTGTTTAGGTCTGTTTTTATGGGATTATGAGATTATTTCAGAGATTAAATGATGTTTAGGTCAAATTGGTATGGGATTATTCTGGAGATTAATAAATATTTGTTGAGGTCTGGTTGGTATGGGATTATTTTGGAGATTCATGAAACTGTATATTTCCGATTGGTAAGGGATTATGGGACTATTTTGGAAATTAAGAAAGCTGTGTTTAGGTCTGGTTGGTATAGGATTATGAGATTATTATGTCAGTTTTAGTCTGCATGCCTGTTTGGAGTCTCATTATTAATATTCAGGTTCATTAACATTACTAATGCTGAACTTGAGATATTTGGAAAATGAATTATGATATTAATATTTACCAGTGTCACCCAGTCATAAAGGACGGTGTCTTTATATTTGGCCTTATCTAACAAACCTGCTCCAAGTCTGTTCCAGGGCTTAAATAAATTAAATCTCTTCCAAGACAAGGGTGACCAGTGATGCCCCAAATGTGAATTAATTTTTAAGGAATTTTAACAATTCAAGCATTTTTTTATTGGCTTATATAAGACGTGATGTAACCTCACTCAATATTCAACTAGTGTGTGTCTGAGCCGGGCAGTCTGTATCATTTCAGTGCTTTAATGGAAAATCCTTTTTTAAGCTTTATTTTATAAGGGAAGTGAATTGAGGATGTAGTTTCATTTGGGAGGAGGAATTGGGGTGATGGAGGCTGCACCTCCGCAGCAGCCTGAGGTTAAGTGCTTTGCTCCAGTGCAAAACTGCATTTGTCATTGCGGAGCCCTGCCCACCGAGCTGGACCAGCGGAGTGATGGAGCTCCATCCAATACCTTTGGGATGAGTTGGACTGATCCAGAACTGATCACCCAACACCAGTGCCTGAGCTCACTAACACTCAATCAAATCCTCACAGCAATGTACCAACATCTAGAAGCCTTTCCAGAAGAGTAGAGGATGTTGCTGCAGCACAGATTCACTATTAACACCTTCATTTCAGAAGAATTACTGGAGTCTACTGGGTTTTGGACGTTTGGGATACATCAACGTTATGAGCTTTAAAGTTCCTGCACCTGACCAGGCTGAAGATCTCTGGAGATTGTTTGCGTGATAATAGTTTTCATGTTCTGTAGACCTTTGGGCAGTTTCATCATCTGATTGCAGGTTTTAAAGAACCAAAAGGTGGAGTAAAGCAGATGTACCATGAGACCCCTGGAGAGGGGGGGGGGTGCATCAGATCAAAAAGCTACAGAACATCACTTTTATATTTCATCCTGCCTTATTTAGAGAGCACCACTTCCTTTGATGAGTAACTGTAGCTCCTGCGACTGAGCCTCTTTGATTAAGCAGGTCATAGCGGGCATTTTGGTAACAGACCTGTCTCCAAAATGTGGGCAGTTTTAAAAAAAAACCTAGGAATAAACCCAGGTTACATTAATCCCATGCTATGAAATGAGCCATAGACAAAATGCCAGATTATATCAATCCAGTGCTACAAAATAACCCATAGAAATTGGTGAGGCTGTATTAATCCCATGCTATAAAATCTTCTTCTTCTTCTTCTTCTTCTTTCGGCTGCTCCCTTTAGGGGTCGCCACAGCGGATCATCTGCCTCCATCTTGCCCTATCCACCTATCCACTGCCTCCTCTTTTACACCAACCATCTCCATGTCCACCTTCACTACATCCATAAACCTTCTCTGAGGTCTACCTCTTCTCCTTCTACCCGGCAGCTCCATCTCCAACATCCTTTGACCAATATATCCACTATTCCTCCTCAACACATGTCCAAACCATCTCAACCTGGCCTCTCTGGCTTTATCTCCAAACTGCTCCACCTTCACCGTCCCTCTGATCTGCTCATTTCTAATCCTGTCCATCCTCGTCACTCCCAACGAAAATCTCAGCATCTTCATCTCCGCCACCTCCAGCTCAGCCTCCTGTCTTTTAGACAGAGCCACAGTCTCCAAACCGTCCATCATAGCAGGACGCACTGCTGTCTTGTAGACCTTCCCTTTCACTCTTGCTGCTATTCTTCTGTCACACATCAGCCCTGACATTCGTCTCCACCCACTCCATCCTGCCTGCACCCTCTTCTTCACCTCTTTTCTACACTGTCCGTTGCTCTGGATGGTTGACCCAAGATATTTGAAGTCATCCACCTTTACGACCTCTACTCCTTGCATCTTCACCTTTCCACCTGCCTCCCTCTCATTCACACACATGTATTCCGTCTTGTCTCTACTGACCCTCATTCCTCTCTTCTCCAGTGCAAACCTCCACCTCTCCAGATTCTCTTCCACCTGCTCTCTACTCTCACCACAGATTACAATGTCATCTGCAAACATCATGGTCCATGGAGCCTCCTGCCTGACCTCATCTGTCAACCTGTCCATCACCATTGCAAACAAGAAGGGGCTCAAAGCTGATCCCTGATGTAACCCTACCTTCACCTTGAAACCATTTGTCATTCCAACTGCACACCTCACCACTGTCTCACTATCCTCATACATGTCCTGCACCACCCTAACATACTTTTCAGCTACACCTGACTTCCTCATACAGTACCACAGTTCCTGTCTTGGCACCCTATCATCTGCCTTCTCTAGATCCACAAAGACACAATGCAGCTCCTTCTGACCTTCTCTGTACTTCTCTACCAACACTCTCAACGCAAAAATTGCATCTGTGGTGCTCTTTCTGGGCATGAAACCAAACTGCTGCTCACTGATCTGAACCTCTCGCCTTAGCCTTGCTTCAACTCTTTCCCATACCTTCATGGTGTGGCTCATCAACTTTATACCTCTGTAGTTACTGCAGCTCTGCTCATCACCCTTGTTCTTAAAAATGGGGACCAGTACACTACTTCTCCACTCATCAGGCATCCTCTCACTCTTCAGGATTTTGTTAAACAACCTGGTTAAAAAGTCCACTGCCTTCTCTCCTAAACATCTCCATACCTCCACAGGTATGTCATCTGGACCAACTGCCTTTCCATTCTTCATCCTTTTTAAAGCTGCCCTCACTTCCACTTTACTAATTCTCTGCACTTCCTGATCCTCTATCTCTCCCCCCGTTGTCCTCCTCTCTCTCTCATTTTCCAAATTCATTAGTTCTTCAAAGTCCTCCTTCCATCTACTCAACACTCTCTGTTCGCTCACTAGTACATTTCCCTCTCTATCCTTTATCAGCCTAACCTGCTGTACATCCTCTCCAGCTCTATCTCTCTGTTTAGCCAAACGATACAAGTCCTTTACTCCTTCTTTACTGTCCAGCCTCTCATACAGCTCATCATAGGCCTGAGCCTTTGCCTTTGCCACCATTCTTTTCGCTATGCGACTAGCCTCACAGTATTCCTGCCTACTTCCTTCATCTCTCTGGTTATCCCACTTTTTCTTAGCTGCCTTCTTCTTCTGAATACTCTCCTGGACTTCCTCAGTCCACCACCAACTTTCCTTGTCTTCTTTCCTCTGACCAGACGAAACACCCAACACATTCCTGCCAGTTTTTCTCACCACCTTAGCTGTAGTTTCCCAGTCCTCAGGTAGCTCCTCACTGCCCCCAAGGGCCTGTTGCAATTTTTCCCTGAACTGCCTGAAACCATCCTCCTCCTTCAGCTTCCACCATCTAATCTTTGGCTCTGTCTTCACCCTCTTCCTCTTCTTTGTTTCTAAGCTCATTCTACAGACAACCACCCTATGCTGCCTTGCTACACATTCCCCTGGCACCAATTTACAATCTCCAATCTCCTTTAGGTGGCATCTCCTGCTAAGGATATAATCCACCTGTGTGCACCTCCCTCCACTCTTGTATGTCACCCTGTGTTCTTCCCTCTTCTGAAAATACGTGTTCACCACAGCCATTTCCACAACCATCTGACCTTCTGCATTTCTGTCTTTCACACCATACATACCCAGCACCTCTTCATCCCCTCTGTTCCCTTCACCAACATGTCCATTGAAGTCTGCACCAATCACTAATCTCTCCTCTCTAGGGACACCATCTACCACTCCATCCATCTTACTCCAAATTTCCTCTTTCTCCTCTAACTGACAGCCAACCTGTGGTGCATATGAACTGACCACATTCAAAATCACACCATCAACCTCCAACTTCAGGCTCATGATCCTGTCTGACACTCTCTTCACATCCAGAACACTTTTCCCAAGCTGTTCCTTTAGGATTATCCCTACTCCATTTCTCTTCCTCTCTACACCATGATAGAACAGTTTGAATCCACCTCCAATGTTCCTGGCCTTGCTTCCTTTCCATCTGGTCTCCTGGACACACAGAATATCTACCTTCTTTCTCTCCATCATGTCTGCAAGCTCTCTGCCTTTACCAGTCATTGTCCCTGTGTTCAGAGTCCCTACTCTAACCTCCACACTCCTGCCTTTCCTTCTCTCTCTCGCTGCCGTCTAACCCGCCTTCCTCCTCTCCTCTTTGATGGTCTTCGACCTACAGTAGTCCAATTTCCACCGGCACCCTGCTGGTCAACAGCACCGGAGGCGGTCGTTGTTAACCCGGGCCTCAACCGATCCGGTATGGCAATCATATTCGTGATCCGCATGATAGTTTTGGCCGGATGCCCTTCCTGACGCAACCCTCACCATTGGGACCGGCACCAGAAGTACACAAAGTACACCCCTAATGGCTGGTTTAATCCCATGCTATAAAATGAACCATAGAAATAATCCCAGGTTATATCAATCCTATGCTGTAAACTGAGTTGTAGAAATAATCCCAGGTTATGTTCATTCTGGGCTATAAAATAAGCCATAGTCATAATGCCAGGTTATTATAATCCTGCGCTATAACATAGGAATAAGCCATAGGAATAACTCAGGTTGTTTTAATCCTATACTACAAAATGTGCCATAGAAATAATCTCAGGTTAAATTAATTTTATGATACAAAATGGGCGATATAAAATAATCCCAGGTTAAATTAATGTTGGCCTATAAAATGAGCCATATGAAATAATCCCAGGGTATATTAAACCCACATTAATAACCCGGATTGTGTGTTTATCTGTTGCTTTGTTCTTTGCTCTTGGTGGTCAGAGGAGTGTGGTGCTAGAGTAGGCAGAATGAATCATGTATTTGGAGTGTTGGACCTGCTGGTTGGAAAAGCTTCTCAGCACAGCATGTTCTGTCTTTTTTTAGATACCGTACTCCCTCAGTCGCTGGAGCTGGTTAGCCCACAATATCCTGAGAAGCCTGGAGACCAGCTCTGATCGTTGATCTTATATAGTAGACTATAGGCTCTAGACCAGCATCACAACCTGTACCTGATTAGTGCTGCAAACATCTGCATCTATATTAGGTCTGGTTGGTAGGGGTTGGTTTTGGAGATCAATAAAGCTGTGTTTAGGTCTGATTTGATGGGATCGTGGGATTATTCTGGAGATTAATAAATCTTTGTTTAGGTCTGGTTGGTATGGGATTATGGGACTATTGGAGATCAATAAAGCTGTGTTTAGGTCTGATTGTATGGGATTATGAGATTATTTCAGAGATTAACAGAACTGTGTTTAGGTCTGATTGGGATGGGATTATGAGATTATTTCAGAGATTAATAGAACTGTGTTTAGGTCTGATTGGTATGGGATCGTGGGATTATTCTGGAGATTAATAAATCTTTGTTTAGGTCTGATTGCAAGCAAGCAAGCAAAATTTATTTATATAGCGCTTTTTACAACAGGTGTTGTCACAAAGCAGCTTTACAGAACAATCAGCATTACAGAGAGAAGAGAAAAGAAGAGAGAAACTCCGGGTCCGAGCCCCCATGAGCGTCGCCAGCGGCGACGGTGGCAAGGAAAAACTCCCTAAAAGAGGAAGAAACCTTGAGAGGAACCAAGACTCAGAAGGGGAACCCATCCTCCTCTGGTCGACACCGGATAGCAAACATTATTAGTATGAAGTTTTATAGTAAAGTGGGGAAAGAAAGATCTGAGGGTGAGGACTGCACAGCGCTGTACAGCAAGAAGCTCAGTGGTGGTCAAACCGGTCCAGAAGGCTGGTGAGCAGCGGCACCAACCAAGGCAGAAGAAGCAACAGCATCAGACGCACAGGATGGGCAGCTGATCAATTTGGCAGAGAAAGGAGAAGAAAACACAGAGTCAGTTCTGTAAAGAGTGGCTGACCACAGATTACAGTAAAACAGAGCAGTGGAGACTCCAGCAGGTCCAGACCTGACAGGGAGACTAATCACCAAAGGCTCCACAATACAAGTGAGTTTTTAGCCTAGACTTAAAGACTGAGGCTGAGTCTGAGTCCCGAACATTAACAGGAAGATTATTCCAGAGCTGGGGGGCTTTGTATGAGAAGCTCTCCCCCCTGATGGAGCTTTATTAGTTCTAGGTACCAGTAGTGAGCAGCACCTTGTGATCTAAGTAGGCCTGATGGTTCATAGTGGGAGAGAAGGTCACTCAGGTACTGAGGGGCGAGTCCGTTTAGAGCTTTATAGGTCAGTAATAGGATTTTATAATCAATGTGAAATTTAACTGGTAACCAGTGCAGGGCTGATAAAACTGGGCTGATATGGTCGAACCTTCTGGTTCCTGTGAGACTCTGGCTGCAGCGTTCTGGACCAGCTGAAGCTTATTGAGGCTTTTGCTGGGACGTCCAGACAGCAGGGCATTACAATAATCTAGCCTTGAAGTAATAAAAGCATGAACTAGCTTTTCTGCGTCCTGTAGGGACAATGCATTTCTTAATTTAGCGATATTGCGGAGATGCAGGACGGCTGTTCTAGTGATATTAGTTATATGGGTGTCGAAGGAGAGATCAGCGTCTATCATGACACCAAGATTTTTAACAGATAGGCTTGATGAAACTGAGAGATTGTTAAGTGTTAAGTTAGACAGTCTGTTTCTGGCTAATTTTGGACCAAGAAGCAGGAGCTCTGTTTTATCTGAGTTAAGTAGCAGAAAATTGCTTGACATCCAATCTTTTATGTCTTTTATACAGTCCTCAATCTTGCCAAGTTTAATTTTGTCATCCGGTTTGCTTGATATATATAACTGGGTGTCATCGGCATAGCAGTGGAAATTTATGCTGTGTTTACTGATAATGGTGCCTAATGGTAGCATATATATTGTGAATAATATAGGTCCTAAAACAGAGCCTTGTGGAACACCATACGTTACTTTGGCATGGGATTATGGGACTATTGGAGATTAATAAAACTGGGTTTAGGTCTGGTTTCTGTAGGATCATGGGATTATTTTGGAGTTCAGGTCTGGTTTGTAAAGAACTGTGGAATTACTTTGGAGATTAATGAAGCTGTGTTTACATCTACTTTGTCTAGGATTATGGGATTATTTTGGAAAAATAATCTTGTGTTTGAATGGGTAGGCAACTATGACAGTACTTTGAAGATGTGTTTAAATCCAGTCTGTATAGAACTATGGGATCATTTTTGAGATGAGTAAGGCAGAGTTTAGGCCTGGTTTGTAAAGAATTCGTGGGGTATTTTGGAGATTACTAAAGCTGTGTTAAAATGTAGTTGGAGATTATTTTGGAGATTGATCAGGCTGCGTTTAGGTCTGTTATTTAACTGTGTTAAGGTTAGTCTATGGATATTGTACCGTCTGTATAAATATCTCTGTAGAAGGCATGATCTGTTCGTTCCCAAAAATATATCTGTGTGTGGTTCCGCCCCAGTAATTTCAAGGCCTAGTAATTTAGCGGGACAAAAAGACACCCCTGAATTAGGATTTAGACTGCGCTAGATAGTACTTGACCTGATGGCTAAACAAGTGGTATATTTTTGCTCCCATTACCAGTACTTGACTCATTGCTTTGACTCTGGTTTGCTGTAGAGCCTCTGAAAACATTAATCAAAAAGCCACCTAATGCAGGGATTGTGGCTTCCTTACAGCTAATTCATCTCCCTCTCAGACTCCCTTATTCATGCACTTATTTGTCGGACCCATCGAGTACTTTTTAATTAGTGCTCCCTTGGCAGATGGTGCGGTGATGCGGCTCCATTTCTGTGCTTTTTCAAATGGCAATTTCTGCTTTTGGAAGCGCGGCAGGAGCTTGCATTAATCTGAAGAGAGACTTCATGCTGTTTTTTTTCCTGACTCACAGATAAAGTGGCTGGGTTTACAGGGGAAATGCAGGGAGTGAGAGAGTCCAGTGAGGCAGGATGCACAACTCGACTGCCAGCACGGGTCCCATCCATTCAGTACGGTTGTGGTCAGGACCAACACGATGTTTTCTCTTTAACGTGTGGACGAATATGAGATCGTGCTGAGGCTGATTCACCGGGTTTGGCTGCCAAGCCTTTCCTAAACAGCGAGATTGACTCTGTTCTGCCAACAGCCGCAAATTTGATTAAGCTGGTCATAGCGGCGGTGTTGGCAGGAGATCTGCCCCAAAATATGAGCAATTTAGAGCTTTCACAGTGATGCTTTTCGTGTGACATTGGCTTCATCCAAGTCTGTCATCAGCCCAGAGGTGGCTGGAGAACAAATTATAGTAAATAACATCTGCAGCCCTCAATTCCAGCAGTTGGGGACAGTATGTGAAATGCAAATCAACACAGTAAGCAGTGGTTTGTAAATCTGCTTTGACCTACATTGAAATAACCACAGTAGAAAGGCAAGATAATGTTTTGCCTTATCAACTTTGTTTTTTATATATATATATATATATACACACACATATGCTTGTTCTGAAATTTATATCTACAAGCATGTTACTACAGGAGCCGTTTAAGACCAGAAACAATGTGAAATATTCATAAAACACCTGAAACTGAAACAGTGATGCAGTCATGCTTGGATATGAAAAGAGCATCCAGGAAAGGCCTTTATGAGTGAGGATCGGTCGAGGCTTTGCCAAAAATACATCACTGAACAATATAGTTCACGAACAACATTTCTCAATGAGTGGCTGCAAGGGTTTTTAAGTATTTCACCCTCTTCAAGCCATAATATCATCATAAAATTCAGGGAATCGGGAGAAATCTCTGCATAAAGGAAAAGACTGAAAACCACAACCGAACGGCCATAACCGTAGACCGCTCCGACGACACAACATTAAAAACGGGCATGCTTGTTTGATGGATATCACACTATGAGCTTGGGATTATTGTAACAAACCATTGTCAAGCAACATCATCCATCACTGCATCCACAAAAATAAATAAAGCCTGTACTAGGCAGAGTGGAAGGCGCATACCAACAATGCCCAGAAACACCGCCGACTTCTCTGGGCTGATCTGAAATGAACTGAACTCAGTGGAAATTGTACTGTAGTCTGGTTAGTTTGGGCATCATATTGGGGGGAAGTTCTATTCTATACAATTCTGAGGGTCCGTGACTGACAGGGACTTTAAGAATGTATTAGAACATGAGGTAATTTTTTTTTCAATATTAAATTAGTAGCCTATTATCATTAATGGAATATTTTATTAACAGTGTACTTAAAGAACTAACAATGTATGTTCCACTTCTCGTTTTAAATAAAAGTAAACATCCAGAAAGCCTCTGTATTGCCCACCTAATTAGCCAAGCTAGGGCAAAGTTTTTACATTGCTGTTGTCGAACATTATTAATGAGTTGTGTTATCTGACCACAGTTGTGTTTGTCTTGAACATTTTGGTAGAATTGTGATGGTTATAGTGGTTTTGGGGTGGTGGGGCTCAATGTGATTTCTTTTCATGAAGCCCAAAATCCCTGGCGGCACCCCTGCTGGTCAGATTGTTTAGGGGAGTAATGGACAATGTTCTCTGGGCCAATGAGGAAAAGGACCATCCAGCTTGTTACCAGCATAAAGTTCAAAATCCACCATCTGTCATAGTACAGAAGGCACAACCTGCACATCTGTGAAAGCTCTATTAATGCTGAAAGATATCTACACATTTTGGAGAAACGCACCGTCTTTTTCAGGGACGTCGATGCTTATTTCAAAACGACAGCACGACATTCAGAGAGTAAAATTTGAGTTGGGATGAAAAGCTTTCTCTGCCCTGCGATGGACTGGCGACCTGTCCAGGGTGTATCCTCCTAGAAAATGGATGGATGGAAGCTTTCTATGCTGTTTAGAAAATTAAACCGAGAACAGCAGCGTACAGCTAAATGTGCTGGTATTGACTGTGGCTTGGTCTGCTAGAGAGTCCACATCATTGCTGTCATTGCGGTTTGGTAGGTCATCTTGCAGGACAAGAAAGTTTAATTTTTATATTACAAAACGTACCTTTAATGGGTTCATGATTACCCCATGACATATTACACAGCGCACATAAAGAACAGACAATTATACAAAATCTATATTGTTTTTGAACAGGTAGCCAATAATCCATACTGGAAAACATTAAAGTCATACTTTGAAAACTGCACTGCAAAAAATGGTCTTAAAGTCTTAAATCTTAAATATAGTTGATATATCTTATATTCTTCATGTTGAGATTGTTGTAAGCTTATATAAGATCATGTAACTTATTTGGTTGAAAAGTAATATACTGAGATTATTTTACTCAATTAAAATACTTTAAACACATCTAAAATATCTTAAATGATCTTATAATATTCATACAACCATCTCAAATTGCTAAATGTTAGATATCCGGACTGGACTGAAGATGATTTCTCTTGTTCAGATATTATTTTTGCAGTGTGTACAGTAAACAGTAGCTGCAGTGTGGAGCCCGTTAGCCCAAAGGCTGTGGCCTCGTTACAGAGCAGACAGGTTCATTGACTGCAGCTCAGGGGAGGGCCAGGTGGGTTGGACACCAGAGATGATAAGGTCCATCTAAGCCACTGTGCTTTGGGATCTGGACGTCTCCAACCTGTGTCCTTCCAAAGTCAGCCTAGCCCGGTTCGCTGTCCTTTCCTGCCAGAGCCTGTCGGTTCTCCCTGCGTGTTCCCCCTGGTGGCACTGTGTCTCCTGTGGCTGGATCATCAGCTGGGTTAGGCTGATAACCTGCCCTCGCTCGCTCGCTCTCTCTCCCTCTGAGCCCTGCAAGACCTCTGTAAGGATTAACTCCCAGCTCTGAGTGAGCTCCACTACCTCCTCTCTCTGCTGTAGTATGACTGCAAAAATGACATCGTGGCAAGTTACATAATCTTAAATGTTGTTGATACATTCAACAGTTTCTGTTATGAGGCTGTTGTAAGTCGTTTTATCTAGAAGAACAAGTAAAAATCAAGTACAACTATCCACGTTCGCACTTTGTACTTTTGCTCCATGATTTCATTCTGGATATTGATTTAATTAGAACTTCATTCTGGACATTGATTTAATTAGAAGTTTATTCTGGATATTATTTTGCTAGAACTTCATTCTAGATATTGATTTAATTAGAACTTCATTATATATATATCGATTTAATTAGAACTTCATTCTGGATATTGATTTAATTAGAACTTCATTCTGGATATTGATTTAATTAGAACTTCATTCTGGATATTAATTTTGCTAGAACTTCATTCTGGATATTGATTTAATTAGAACTTCATTCTGGATATTAATTTTGCTAGAACTTCATTCTGGATATTGATTTAATTAGAACTTCATTTTGGATGTTAACTTTATTAGAACTTCATTCTGGACATTGATTTAATTAGAACTTCATTCTGGATATTAATTTTGCTATAACTTCATTCTAGATATTGATTTAATTAGAACTCATTATATATATATATATCGATTTAATTAGAACTTCATTTTGGATGTTAACTTTATTAGAACTTCATTCTGGACATTGATTTAATTAGAACTTCATTCTGGATATTAATTTTGCTATAACTTAATTCTAGATATTGATTTAATTAGAACTCATTATATATATATATCGATTTAATTAGAACTTCATTCTGGATATTGATTTAATTAGAAGTTTATTCTGGATATTATTTTGCTAGAACTTCATTCTAGATATTGATTTAATTAGAACTTCATTATATATATCGATTTAATTAGAACTTCATTATATATATCGATTTAATTAGAACTTCATTCTAGATATTGATTTAATTAGAACTTCATTATATATATCAATTTAATTAGAACTTCATTCTGGATATTGATTTAATTAGAACTTCATTTTGGATATTAATTTTGCTGTAACTTCATTCTAGATATTGATTTAATTAGAACTTCATTCTAGATATTGATTTAATTAGAACTTCATTATATATATATCAATTTAATTAGAACTTCATTCTGGATATTAATTTTGCTGTAACTTCATTCTAGATATTGATTTAATTAGAACTTCATTCTAGATATTGATTTAATTAGAACTTCATTCTATATATCAATTTAATTAGAACTTCATTCTGGATATTAATTTTGCTGTAACTTCATTCTGGATATTGATTTAATTAGAACTTCATTTTGGATATTAATTTTGCTGTAACTTCATTCTAGATATTGATTTAATTAGAACTTCATTCTGGATATTGATTTAATTAGAACTTCATTATATATATCAATTTAATTAGAACTTCATTCTGGATATTGATTTAATTAGAACTTCATTTTGGATGTTAACTTTATTAGAACTTCATTCTGGACATTGATTTAATTAGAACTTCATTCTGGATATTAATTTTGCTATAACTTCATTCTAGATATCGATTTAATTAGAGCTTCATTATATATATCGATTTAATTAGAACTTCATTCTAGATATTGATTTAATTAGAACTTCATTATATATATTGATTTAATTAGAACTTCATTCTGGATATTGATTTAATTAGAACTTCATTCTGGATATTAATTTTGCTAGAACTTCATTCTGAATATTGATTTCATTAGAACTTCATTCTGGATGTTTTACAGGTTTCTCACTCATTTTCGAGTCAACAACTCTGTTCATCATTCTGGACACATATAACATTAATTTTTATGAGATTTAGTGTTTTATTTTAGACTGAAACGATCCAAAAAGCCTAACCAGCTTCAGTTCCTGTTTACTCTTAAAAACATGGTTCTTCAAGGGTTCTTTAATAAAGAGAACAGTTCTGTTTAGAACGATGAGTACTCCGTCGAACCATTTCATGCTTAAATGGTTCTTTCCATGGTGAAAAGATTCTTCAGATTGATGGAGAATGTGTTGCATATGGTTCTAAATAGCACCAAAAAGGGTTCTTCTACTGTAAGGATGTCAAGCTGGTAAGAACCCTTTTTACAACATATTCTTCATCAATCTGACAAACAATTTCACTGGCAAAGAGCCATATAAGCATGACATAGTTCTACATAGATCTCTAGAACTCTATACAGATCCATTCCCTTTACTAAACAACCACTGAAGAGCTGTTTTAAGAGCGTAGATCTTTGTGTAGATACATTTGTCAGTTCCGTCTTAAATGCTGCATCATTTATGTTGGACTAGAACATTTGAATAAAGGCCAGTTTTGAGGTTCCTGCTCTGGTAGATGCTGGCTGGAGGAAGACCTTCCACTGCAGCTCAGCACTGCAGACGTTTTTGGACCTCTCACTTTTGACTCCCTCTAGTTGTTTTGTCACTGATGAAGACTTATTTTTCTTCTACTTGATCTTTTTTGAATTGAAGTAGTGACTTTTACTGGAGAGAGGCTTTAGGCCTCCCTTCATTCCTCTTAATACCGTGGCTTTATCTAAAGTTGCTAACTGTGATTTTGAGGCTGCTGTAAAGACATCGCCTAGTATAAACCAAGGAATTGCGCACTGGGACACTGGTTCTTGGGTGAGGAGGTACTGGCAGTGATGCGCTAGCTGGGGGAACGAGCGTTCAGCACTGCGGCGCTGCATTTCTATTTGCTTAGTAAACTCGGACAGTTTTGACAGTAGAGCATTTTTGGTCAATTTAAAAGTTGTACCAGGCTTCTTGCGTAGGCGAGCAAAGTCTGAAAAGGCATGGAATTTAAAAAGGCTTCATCCACAGAGCTGAAAAAATGCATCTTCTGTGTTCTGCTGCAGTCTCCCTAATGCATATTTCATTTTTTTGTTTGTTTTCTCTTACCATGGTAAATGACCTTTACAAACCGCCAGGGGAGGAAAAAGTATAGAGGAACTGTACTAAAGCGAAAGTACTGCCTTTAAATCTTACCCAGTTACAAAGAAGCATTGAGACAAAATCTCAATCTACATTTAAAACATTCACAATTTTTCTTTGTTTGGTGGCAGGTGGTGAGGTGACTAATGCTACGTTTACACAGCAGGTAAAAGTGGCCCAAATCGGATTTTTCTGTTTGGCCGTTCACAATATATTTTAACTGTGATCTGTATGCAACATCACTATGAACAGATCAGCTCCTAAACGTCACGCTGCTTCACGGCTCATCCAGAGGTAAACAATCACAACCGCCAATGAACGCCAGTCGCAGCATCACAGGAGCATCATGAAGCTTCACTGACTGACAGCTGGACTCATCACCCAGAATGTGTTAGAGCCATAAAAACGACGCGGTCACTTCTCCGGTTCACATCCTCGGATTCTTTAAACTTTGCTTTCAGACTTTTAACTGTTATTTAACGCTGCAGCCTCGTTCTGCCGCGGCCGCATTTGGACAGTTCTATAGGAATCTCTTCAAACACGGAGGGTTCTGGATGAGTCTTTTGAGGAATCATTTGTAATGAAACATCAGCCTAAATGTTTAAGAGTCTCAGCAGCATGAAATGATGACGAATGTCGAGTTGGACTGACGTAAAAGTCGCATGAATTCTGATCTGGCTGTTCAGACGGAGTCAAACTGCTGCAGATCGGACACGGATCAAATTTTAATCCCACATATGAAAGCGTCTCATATCGGAATAGAAAACATCAGATTCGGTGTGTTTATCTGTTCGCACTGACACACATCTTTGTCAAGAATGAAGAAGATCAGATTTGGACCACTTTTACCTGCTGTGTGAACAAAGCCTAATGGGCAGGATACACAAAAACTGATCAGTTGTGGTGAACTTAATTTAAAGCACATGAGCTTCAGCTTTTATCCATAAAGGTTTTTTTTTTCTTTTTTTTTTGGACTTTTTTTCCACTGGCTAGTTTCTCAGCACTGTTGGCAAAGCACTTATGATCCTCAGTGTACCATAACATATCATAACTGTGGTGTCTGAACAGCTTAACCCCCCCCCAAATTTGCCCACGCATCTATTTGTGTGTCTGTGTCTTTGTGATAATTCAGCTCAGAAATTCAGTTCAAACCCTTCCTGAATCCATAGACCTGCCCTTTCCAGTCCATCTCATCCCGAGATCATACGACACTCACATCCGGAGTTATGAGCCTATGAAGAGGTGCTGAGATAGATGTCATCTGCCTCTCACCGTGTGGAGCTGGTGGATTCGTGTGTCCGTCTACATTCTGTGTGAAACACTCAGGGGATCACTAAGGACTGACCATCACGCCGGAAACCATTCTTCATTCAGTCCACATTGGAGACAATAGAAGGAGCATGCAAACGATTCTTTAACTGGTCATGGTTTTCTATAGAAGAACATTTTCAGGAACCATCTTTTTTTAAGAGTGTAGGTATGATTTACATTTTAATGAAGCATTCATGAGCACATGGGAAGCTGGTTTCCATTCCACTTCATTTGCTGCATGTCATGCCAGGCAGATGTCTGCTGGCCGGCTGTGCTTGGAGGGTTGGTAAGATGTTAAAGCCTACAATACACCAGTTCTAGACTGGCGTCACATCAGGTGGGCCGCCACAGGGACTGACTCGCCACAGGCCCAGCCCACCCTTCAAAAAGCCATGGTCATGAAGAACTTTGTGCTTAGTAAAAGTATCTTTTTTGCTTTTAAACTATAAGTGTAAATGTAGTGGAAGTTACTTAAGTACTTTTAAGTATTGTTGCAAACCTACAAGCAACAAGAGAAGGCTAAAAAGTTACAAAATCAATCTGAAAAAGTCCTCGAAGACCTAAACTTGTGCAGATATTCAGTTTAACATGATCTCTCTCTTTTTTCTCAGCTGCCTGTAAGGACCATAAGCATGCTCTGGAGATATCCCAGCATGCCGAGGACATGGGGCTGATACTGGGGGCCTGTGCTGGAGGACTGGTGGTCCTTATCCTCCTGCTGGGAGCCGTTGTCATCATCGTCAAGAAAGGGTAAGATGTGCAAACGTATATGAAACTGTGCATGAGGGCATGACTGAGGCATCATCATTCGGGGTATTTGAATCAAGTTGAAGTTTGTCTCTGTAGTCGTCATAGGTCAGTGATAGCAGAGTCCTTAGGCTCGGAGAAACGTCAGATGCTGTGACACCATCACATTTTGGCCCTAAAGGGGACAAAAGTTCGAAATGTCAAGAGGCACGGCCTACTCGTGACGACTCGCTCACAGGCATTCCTTCCCCTTTGATGAATTTCCACCCACCCACAAAAAAGAGGATTTATTCTTCACTGCGTAAAGCCTGGCTTTGCTGCAGATGAGTTGGCTTGGTGCATTAAATGCACAAGCAATCAACTTACTGAGTGCTTGTTGTGTAACCATCTATTTAGTCTCAGCCTCAGAACCTCCACCCACAGATGTACATAGGTTTGATTTAGGCCTCTGCTGGTAACAGACATTGACCTTGCATTTAATTTACATTAAACTAAATATCTATTAGGTTTACCTCAATTTCCATAATCATATCCCTGACATAAATTTTAATCCTAACCCTAACGCTGTAGACATTCACTGTAGAGTTTCTCCAGATAGTTTTTTAACAAGTTGAACAGCTATAGAGTCTTGCGTTGAAAGATAATTGGCAGAAATGCAAGCCGGTTTCAGGAAAATCAGAGGACCGAGAGAAAGACCAAGGAATTCATGAACAAAGTGAACATGTTTCGTTGACCAGAGTAGTTTTAACTACAGAAATTTACAGAATGTCTGCTGAAAAAATGGGCTCATACTGTTGTAATGAAGAACCTTTACTCTGATCAACAAATAGTTGCAGAAAACGGACAAACAGACTGGCTCCTCATTGGCAAAGGTGTAAGACAGGACTGTCCTCTATCCCCACACCTGTTCAACTGGTTCAGAGCAGCTTTTTAGAAAGCTGGAGCGCCAGTGTCCTCTTTCGCTCCAAAATCGGCCCAGTATTGCTGCACGCAGTGAGTCAGACAGTCCCTTTATACCACACTGACTGCCTCAGCATGACAAGAGTGACGCAGCAGCGACTCTACAGCTCACACTTGACAGCCATTCATATACAGTGTCTGTTGATCACAAGTTCTACAGACATCACACAGAGTCAGTCTCATATTCACTTCACTGTGAATAATAAAGAAGGTGGTGTTTAAAGCACGTACATATGCGTAGCCTCTGCAGATTTCTAGCCTGTGTCCTAATCCTAACCCTAACACTGTAGACAATCAACTGAGTTTCTCCAGATAGTTATTTTTTTAACAATTGGAACCACCATAGAGCCTTACTTTGGAAGAGAACTATCAGACATACAAGCCGGATTCAGGAAAAGAACGAGAGGAAAGGCAAGGAATCCACAAAGGAAGTAAACGTGTTTCATTGACTAAAGTAAAAGTTTAACCACACAAGACTATAGAATATCTTATTGGAAATGGTCTCTTAGTCTTCTAAAGAGGAACCTTTACACTGACAACAAGTCATTACAGACAATGGGCAAACAGACTGGTTCCTCGTTGGCAAAGTAGTAAGACTCTGTCCCCATTCCTGTTCAACCTGTTCGCTTTTAAGAAAGTCTGAGCTCCGAAATCGGCCCTGTATTGCTGCATCCTGCGAGCCAGACAGTCTCTTTATTCCACACTGACTGCCTCAGCATGACTTGAGTGATGCAGCAGCGACTCTACAGCTCACGACAGCCGTTCATACACAGCGTCTGCACTGAGCTGTTCAGCAGAACTACAGACTGGAAATTTTCACAAGTTTGCAGAAGTCACACACAGTCAGTCTCACATCGTCCATTTGCTGCAAGAATAATGAAGATGGTGTTAAAAGCACATATGTTTGTTTACCCTCTGCACATTTCTAACTTGTAAACACTCAACCGAGTTTTTAAACGATTTGTACGCCTGTAGATTCTTACACTGGAAGAAAATTGGCAGATAGGTAAGCCGGATTCAGGAAAGGAACAAGAGCAAAGCTAAGGAATTTCTGAAGGAAGTAAGCATGCTTTTCACTGGCTACAGTAAAGGTTTCAACTACACAAAATTATGGAATGTCTTCAGGAAAATGGGCTTTCAGTGTTCTAATCAGGAACCTTTATTTAGATCATCAAGTCATTACAGAAAATGAATAAACAGACTGGCTCCACATTGGCAAAGTAGGAAGGCAGGGCTGCCAACCATCCCCATACCTATTTAACATGTATGCAGAACAGAGCTTGTGAGTGGAAGCAGAATGTTGTGTTTTTGCTCGGAGCATCTTTTTTTAATAAAGTCAGAGTGTCGGTCTTCTCTCTTGCTAGGAAATCGCCCCAGTGTCGCTACATCCTGCAAGCCAGACGGTCCCAGACTGCCTCAGTGTGACATGTAGCAACTACGTACTGGAAGTTTTCACTGATCATAAGCTCTACAGACACCACACACAGTCAGTCTCATATCATTCATTTTGCTGCCAGAATGATAAAGAAGATGGTCTTAAAGGCACATACATTTGTTTACCCTCGTCAGATTTCTAACCTGTGATTGTTCTGTCGTTTCGAGAAAAATAACAGGGTGATCCACCCCATTTTCATCCTCCTGGAGTAACACAGCTCCAGCCCCAACCCCACTTGCATCCACCTCCAATTTAAAAGGCTTGGCAAAATCAGGGGCTCCAAGCACAGGAGCAGAACACAGCAAGGCTTTAATATTGTTGAAAGCCTCTTGGCATACAGGTGACCAACTGGAAGAGGATGAGGGACTCAATAAAGCAGTCAGGGGTTCAGCCACAGTAGAAAAATTCCTACAAAAACTGCGGTAATAGCCAACCATCCCTAAAAACCGCTGGAACTCACGTCTCGCTTTGGGGGGGGGGGCTGAATAATGGCTGTCATTTTCTCCTCCAGAGGTCGGACTTGTCCGTGACCAATCTCTTTACCCAAGTAGGTTATAGTAGCCTGAGCAAATTCACATTTGGCTAGATTCAGTGTTAGATTGGCCTCTGCCAACCGCTTAAAGACTGTTTCCAGTGAATCCAAGTGGCCTCTCCAGGACATGGACCATACGACTACGTCATCTAAGTAAGCAGTACAGTTGGGAACATCATCAAAAACAGTATTTACCAACCTCTGAAAAGTAGCAGGTGCATTTTTGAGGCCAAATGGCATAACAGAGTATTGTAGGAACATGTCAGGAGTAACAAAGGCTGACAACTCAGAAGCTCTAGCAGTTAAATGAACTTGCCAATATCCTTTTAGCAGGTCCAATTTAGTCACGAAATGAGCAGAACCAACATTATCAACACCGTCGTCAATCCGCGGCAAAGGGAATGAGTCTGGAATTTAGTTTATGGCATTTAGTTTCCTGTAATCTGTACATGACCTAAACGTGCCATCAGGTTTTGGCACTAGCAAACAAGGTGAGCTCCAGGGACTAGAACACAACTTGGTACAGGTAACTTATGCTCCAACAAATATTCCACTTCTTTACGCATTATTCCCCGCTTTGTAGCGTTAACCCGATAAGCACGTTGCTTTATTGGATGATTTGAATATCATGGTGAAGAACACTGGTTTGTTTTGGTACATCACAAAAAAGAGATGGATACTGGGTAATCAAGGCAAGGGTCTAGGCTTGGGTCTCACTCACTCGTAGCCGGTAAAATAAACGGCACAAACACGTCACATGGTACGCGTCCTCTAACGATGACTGACACTGCAGCCAACCTTTTCCAGGCCAGACACGCAACAGTGAGCGAATATCGGGGAACAGAAAACCCGGAGTGGAGTTGGAGTGCAGTGATTAAATGAATGCTTTTAGCAAGGAGTGGAATATTTGCCACTCCAGTCCACTCACACACTCTGATGCTGAACATGTAATGAGAGAAGAAGGACTGGAGGAAGATCATTGGTGATTCAAGACTGGTGGAAGAATCATCAATAACCTTGAAACTCAGCAGAAAATCAGGAAGACTTGAAGCCCTTGTGAGGAAAGTTCAGGAAGAGAGGGGAAAAGCTAAACTGGGACTTCAGCTCAATATGAAGAACACAAAGCTTATGATAACAGAACCGGCCACTGAGTGTGAAGAAGTGATGGGCAGCCTTTGCCTACAAAGCAGGCCTCACTTCTCATTTGAAACCCAAAGGATGACCAATTGTGTCAGGAAGGGGCTTTTTGGCTGATATGCAAATTGAACAGAGTCCATTGTTTTTGTTTGCGGGTCAATGACAAATAAGGTTTGTCTTTGTCAGATTGTCTTAAAATTACAATTTTTAAAGATCTTATTCTAAAGGACATGATATACATTTTATATCTGCATATAATTTTGCATTTAGTGAGTTTTATCAGATCTTTTAATTGCTATTAATCTGTGCTGGTCTGCTTGCACCACCTGACCGACTGCTTGCGCCACCTGACTTTTCAGACTAATTTCTTATTAAACAGGCATTTACTTTGATGCTCGTGTAAACCTTTGTCTTTACCTTTAAAGGTTTTTGTCTTTGGGTTTTTGCTTACATTCTATCAAATAAATAAACATTATTATTATTGTAATAATAGCAGGTTCTCCTGAGGTCAGAACACCTGACATGGTAAACTGAACTAAACCGCTCTAACCACAACACTTTTACTGAATTTCTGATCTTGGTGTTGCACCATGAAGGTCACTTGGGGTCTTCTATATGACGCAATAGCCTGGCCTCTCTTTCATAGAAGCGTGCCAAAGTAAAAGTCCCTTGTTTTTGTTTGTGCTGCCTGACATTTGAGGGAAGTAAGAACTTGCAGACAGAGGTTTTTCAGTGAGTTGAGGTCTTTAAAAGTTTTGAGTATGGGTTTTTATTTTAAAGTTTTCAAATATAAATTCATGCCAGACTTTTAATTACAAATGTTATGATTAAATTCCCTTTTCTCAATCAGCATATATGGTTGGACAGTTGCACCACCCGACTTTCTTAGACTTTTGGAGGCAAAAAGAAACTAAACTGAATTTTATATCGATGCATTGAAAATAGCTTCACATAAAAGAGGTATTGTTGAATAATTTGATGTGTGTATTTATCTAATTACTGTTTGTCACCCAGAGACACCCACAGGAATTTAAGCTTAAGTGACCCTTATTAGTCCCATAAGGGGGAAATTTCACCTCTGCATTTAACCCGTCCGTGAAGTGAAACACCACATATACACTAGTGAATACAAACACACCAGGGGGCAGTGAGCACACTTGCCCGGAACAGTGGGCAGCCCAATCCACGGCGCCCAGGGAGCAGTTGGGGGTTAGGTGTCTTGCTCAAGGACACCTCAGTCCTTGCTGTCGGCTCTGGGGATCGAACCGGCGACCTTCTGGTCACGAGGCTGGTTCCCTAACGTCCAGCCCACGACTGCCCCCAAGTGGTTAAGTGGTTAAACAACGGCTCAGTGGCCAACAGAAAACGATTCGGCCTGAAAAATTCTAAAGAACTTTTCAAGGTGTAATGTCATGAGCTTTCTCATCATCCCGTTGTTGTTACTGTGTGCATAGCAGGATTGACTGACCAGCTAACATTTAGCTTGATAAGCAAAAAAGTTGATATTTTAATGTCGATTACTGTTCATTATTTTTTAAACAGCCACTTAATTTACCATGTAACAAAGAAAAGGAAGCCCAGCTGTGTTTCTGTTATTATGTTGGTGCTGCGAATCAACCACAGTGTAAATTTCATGCGCACAGCAGACCGTTCAGTTTTTTATTTTGATGTAATTGATTACTCGTTTTCCTTCACATCAGGGTACTCACCCACAAAATTACTCCAAATGCCCATCACTAAAATGCAATCTGTGGTCCTTTCCTGTCCTCTGTTCACATGCCAGAGGAATAGTCATGCTACAGAGTTTGCTAGGTGTGAAAATTTCCATCAAGAGGAGGGCAAACCCATTGTCCACTCGTTTACAAGCACATAGGAAGTGACCGGTGCTCATAAAGCAGCCACAGATGAGACTATTCTCCACAGAAAAGCACTGACCATTTAAATAGGATGCAGCAACACATGAGCCTGAGCTCACCAATTAACGTTCTCTGGAGAGAGTTGGAGTGATCCAGAACTGACCATCCAACATCAGCACCTGATCTCACTAACGCTCTATCAAATCCGCACAGCAATGTTCCAACATCTGGTGTAAAGCCTTCCCAGAAGAGTAGAGGCCATTAAATACTTATGTTATGAATATCTACTTCAGCGTCCACCACTAGCTGCTAGTAAAATGTACTTCATAGATATCTAGAACATTCTTATGGTCTTTGTTCTTTATCTGTACTCTTAGACAATGTGGTTCTTTACGGATTCTATAATAAAAAAGGGTTCTATACGGCACCAAATTGGGCTGTTCTGTTATGTTCTCTGCATGGTGAAATGGTCCTTCAATTTGATGGAGAATGTGTTGTATATGGTTCTAGATAGCACGAATTATGAATTATTTAGAAAAAAATGAATTATTTAGTTTTGGTCAAATATTTGGCAAATTATGTAATTATGCTAATTATTTGTTTATGGAATAATAACTATGCGTTGTGATTTATTTCTTTTACATTCAAGAGAGACCACATACAGAGAACAGACGCCTGCATATTATAAAGCACATAAGATTACTGCTTATTTGCTGAATTTAACTTGGAAAGAATAAACTATAACATATATACTAACTAACTAACTAACTAATTAACTAATGAACTAATGAACTAACTAACTAACTAACTAACTAATGAACTAATGGACTAACGAACTAACGAACGAACGAACAAACTAACTAACTAACTAACTAACTAACTAATTAAGTAAAGAACTAATGACTTAACAGACTAACTAACTAACTAAGTAATGAACTAACTAACTAATGGACTAACAAACTAACTAATAAACGAATGAACTAACTAACTAACTAATTAATGAACTAATGGACTAACAAACTAACTAATAAACGAATGAACTAACTAAGTAACTAACTAATGAACTAACTAACTAACTAACTGACTAAGTAACGAACTAACGAACTTACTGACTTATCTACTTTACTGATCCTGTTGTTTTTCAGCTGATCAAGTCTGTAAGCTTTGATTGAACCTCAGATCTTAATGATAATAAAATATCTCCACTTGTTTCCGAACACGAATGTTATGGATTGGAAGTTTAGATCCGGCGCTTTCTGCTCCGCCTCTCCTCCTGGTTGGACGAGCTCCGAGTCAGAATAACTCATAGTAAAGGTCCTGTGTGCTTTTCTTACTGCGGGAGGAAACTAATGTCTCTCCTCTCTTTTTTCTCTTTGTCTCTCTCGCTCTGTTTACCTTATCGCTCCTGCGGCTCCCCAGGAGGGATTTTTACTCGTACCCTTACTATCCGTAAGTGAATCTCCATCCTTTTTACCGTTCTTTACCCATCATCCTCCGCTCCTCCTTTGTTTACCTCCAGTCTTGTAAGAGATTAGCTGGGCTATCTGTTCTTCATCCTCCCTCGTTCTTCTTCATTCCCTGCTCCCTCTTTCTATCATTCCATCGCACTTTTCCACTGCTTTCCCATTCATTCCGTTTGTCCATGACCCTCCTCTCCTCTCTCCAGCAAATAGGGTTCTATGTGGCTTGTAACAATAGCAGAACCCTTTTTTGGTGCTTTGTATAACCCCTTCCAAAAAAGGTTCTATATAGAACCATCTACAACACATTATCTATCAATCTGAAGAACAATTTCACCGTTTCATCGTGCAGGTGGTTCTAAACACACCAGAAAAGCCCACATTGCATGAGTAAAAGATTCTTTGCATCGTGAAAAGGTTCTTCAGATTGATGGAGAATGTGCCATGAATGGTTTTCTATGGAACCTTTTTAAAAAAGGGTTCTGTATAGCACCAAAAAGGGTTCTTGTCTTTTTACAAGCTTGACATTGTACCAATAGAAGAACCCTTTTGGGTGCTATATAGAACCCTTTAATCATGCAAAGGGTTATTTAAGTGTTCATGGTTCTGTATAGAACCTTTTAATAACCCGTAAAGAACCATCTGCACTTCACTAGGCTGAAGTTCACCAGCTTTTTATTGGAATTCGCCATTCCACCTTAACTGCCTTAATTTGCTGTTCCACCTTAAATGATGCATCAGTCAAGGTGCAATGGCTGCTTATTTACTAGCGTCTTGTTGGAATTTGCCATTCCACCTTAACTGCTGACTATTTAAGGAGGAATGGCTTCTTATGCACCAGATTTTGGACCAGATATTGGAATTTTGCATTCCACCTTAACTGCTGCATCATTTAAGGTTTAATGGCAAATTCCAACAAGAAGCTGGTGAATAAGAAGCCATTAAACCTTAACTACTACATCACTTAAGGTGGAATGGCAAATTCCAACAAGAAGCTGGTGAATAAGAAGCCATTAAACCTTAACTACTACATCACTTAAGGTGGAATGGCAAATTCCAACAAGAAGCTGGTGAATAAGAAGCCATTAAACCTTAACTACTACATCACTTAAGGTGGAATGGCAAATTCCAACAAGAAGCTGGTGAATAAGAAGCCATTAAACCTTAACTACTACATCACTTAAGGTGGAATGGCAAATTCCAACAAGAAGCTGGTGAATAAGAAGCCATTAAACCTTAACTACTACATCACTTAAGGTGGAATGGCAAATTCCAACAAGAAGCTGGTGAATAAGAAGCCATTAAACCTTAACTACTACATCACTTAAGGTGGAATGGCAAATTCCAACAAGAAGCTGGTGAATAAGAAGCCATTAAACCTTAACTACTACATCACTTAAGGTGGAATGGCAAATTCCAACAAGAAGCTGGTGAATAAGAAGCTATCGTCAGCTCTGCTTCCATTTTCTTGCTTCTTTTATTTTTACAGAAGGAAGAAAGTGAACATGAACAAAGCAGCCATGACCTATCGTCAAGAGAAGAACCGAAAGCTGGGTTCTCTGGATTGCAGCACGGCCGATCAGAGCACGCTGCAGCAGGACGAGCGCACCACGCATACCTTCATGGATACACACAGCTGCAGCGCCAGGAGTGAGTAGACACGAACGCAGGTCCTTCAGAGTGAGCGCAGTAAGAATAAACCGCCGTGTGGGATTGTGTTCGCTGACCGTACAGAATCCTACACACCTTCACCGCAAACTGCACTCTGTGCGTGGAACCATGTGAAGATGTTCCACGTGTTCCGCCCCGTTAGCTTGGGAATAAAGCCAAAGCCCACACATTGTATCTCCTTGTTTCAGTGTGTGCTTTTAACAGGGTTGGGATCATATCTGGTCAGCGGTGGTCTTATGGTGGTTTCCACTCTTTTATTTAAACCCTAGTCAAAGCCGCCTTAAAGCCATTCCCTTTATTTTTCAGAGGATGTTTGTGAGGAGACCAGATATAAAAACAGTGCACTTACAGAAGAAAGACGAGAAGAGAATTAAGAAGCACGTTATTAACCTGGTTTCTACAGGTTTTTACTGTTTGTTATTGTTGCTTTATACACAATATGTAACACTAGAAAGTAAAACATGAGATAAAAAATATAAACTATCCATTACAAAAATGTACAATATAAAGGATTATAAATAAATAAATAAAAGCTAAAATATTTACTATTTATTAACATTTATTAATGTAAGTATCCACTGGATAATGAGTGAGTTTCCAAAACTGCAGTTTAGACGTATAGAAATCTAGCTAAATTACTGAACTGCCCAACTTAAATGATAACAATTAATATATATATCTACACACACTCACCAGCCACTTTATTAGGTACTGCTAGTAAAAGGTTGGACCCCCTTTTGCCTTCAGAACTGTCTTAATTCTTCATGGCAGACTTTCAACAAGGTGTTGGAAACGTTCCTCAGAGATTCTGGTTGGTTATTTGAGTTCCCGCTGCCTTTCTATCATCTGGAACCAGTCTGCCCGTTCTCCTCTGACCTCTCACATCAACAAGGCATTTTCGTCCACACAACTGACCGCTCACTGGATATTTCCTCTTTTTCGGACCGTTCTCTGTAAACCCTAGAGATGGTTGAGCGTGAAAATCCCAGCAGATCAGCAGCTTCTGAAATACTCAGACCAGCCCGTCTGGCACCAACAACCACGCCACGTTCAAAGCCCCTTAAATCCCCTTTCTTCCCCGTTCTGATGCTCGGTCTGCACTTCAGCAAGTCGTCTTGACCACCTCTAGTTGCGGCCGTGTGATTGGCTGATCAGCTATTTGTGTTAACAAGCAATTGAACTTAATTGTACCTAATAAAGTGGCTGGTGAGTGTGTCTGTGTGTATATATATGTATGTATATATAATCACTGACAGCAAAATAACAAAAAGTAATTAATTCTAAATAAGCAACCAATCATGTGAACAACATGCAGATTGTCTTGTAGGCTACAGTGGAGCCTTCAGAGAGTTAGATGGTCACAGCTGTGCAAAGCCGTCTTAATAATGACGAATATCCAACAATAAAGCCGAACAAAAGCATGTCTGATGTACGACATACGGCGGTACGGGACCGCAGGCGGGAGCGGGACAAAACAGTCCTGCGCTGAAGGGGTTTGATCACTTCAGATAATGGTCAGCCAGCTTCTTTGAGGAGCTGAGGCTGGAATAAAGGCGAAGAACGACACAATGAACACGGCTGAGATCAGACTGAGCCGTTCCGGCTTTGGTGCAACTTTCGGTTAAATATTTGTGTTCTGCTTTTTTCCGACGTTGAGAAATGAGAAGCTTGTGCTTAATGGCTGTTTTGACTGTAAATGAAATGAATGAAGGTGCTCTGACTTACACAGTAGTGTTCCTGCTATATGAACCTGTGAATGATTCACTGAATGGCACTAGAGATGAGATTTTGATCTAAAAACATCTGTGAGTTTGGAGGCGAGACATAAATAATAAGCTAATGGGCTACAAGGGATGGAAAACATTGTTATAAATCACTTTCTGAGATTTTTAATTAAAAACGGGCTCCGGAATGGATGAATTCCCGCTGAGTTTTTGTTACTGTCAAAATAAAATTTCATTTTTTTTGTATTTGTTCCTCAAACCAGCTACTTGCAAAAGCATCTTAGCAATCTTAAAATCTTAGGACTAAGTTCTTCAAGAGTGAAAGGATTGGTTCTATTTAGACCCATGGGTTCTACACAGAACCACTTGCATGCTTAAACGGTTCTTTGCGTGGTGAAATGGTTCTTCAGTTTGATGGAGGATGTGTTTTGCATGGCTCTGTATAGCATCAAAAAGGTCAAGTGCTTGTTCAGATTGACGGAAAACATGTTGTAAATGGTTCTATGCAGAACCTTTTAGAAAACGGTTCTATGTAGCTCCAAAATGGTTTCTGCTATTGAATAGAACCCTTTTTGGTGCTATACAGAGCCATGCAAAACAAATTCTCCATCAATCTGAAGAACCGTTTCACCATGCAAAGAACCCTTTAAGCATGTAAATGTTTCTGTGTAGAACCCATGGTTCTAAATAGAACCATTCACTTTATCCAGAAGCATCTTGTTTACAGTGTACTGTAAAGTTGTCTACACTCTTGGCTTGGTGAAATTGGCTTGGTGAAATTCTCCATTAATCTGAAGAAGCACTTCACCATGCAGGGAAACATTTACGCATGCAAAAGGTTCTTTGGATGTTCATGGTTCTATATAGAACATCTTAGACATTTTAGAGTGTACTAGATAGCATAGTTCTTAAAACAAGAAAAAATGTCTGTCAATATAGTGAGATGAATCACTTAAAGCAAGCGAGTCTGGGTTCTCCAGGGACTCTTCACTGAAAACAGTGGATCTACAAAGAACCGTGAACACTTAAAGAACCCTTTGCATGCTTAGATTATACAATGGCTCTTCAGGGTGAAAGAAAGTGTGTTGCATGTGGTGGTATATAGCACCGAAAAGGGTTCTGCTGTCATTGTGATGTCAGATATAATAGCAGAACCCTTTATGTTGCTGTATAGAGCCAATACAATACGTTCTCCATCAATCTAAAGAACAGTTTCACCATGCAAGGAAACGTTTAAGCCTGCAAATGGGTCTTCGAGTGTATATGGTTCTAGATATAAGCATTGTTTTTAAAGAACCCGGGAAGAACTGAGTGTAATGAACTAATAATAAGTCTCATCATGAGAAATCGGAGTAAATGGAAGTTAATCTCACTTCCCAAAGTAGCGTATTTATCGTTTAGATGTGGGTAATAGGCTCATGAATATTCACACTTACTCATAAACACATCCACCGCAGTTAAACCCTCTTACTGGCTTCAGCAGGTCTTGCTGTCACTCCAGCAGCGTATTGACGTTTTCCTCTGCTAACCTTTCCTCTTCCGTTATTGCTGAGTCCCCCTCGCCGTCTAATGGAATGCACTCCAGATTCATTCCGATCGGCCGCGCTGCCAATCACGCCACTCCTCTGGTTTTGGGAACATAAGCGTTTCTCGGGGAAGCTCGCCGTCTGCCGAGGCTGATGAGATGCGGGTGGGTGTGTGGGTGCAGGTGTTGATTCAACTTAAAGTGCTGAACTGCGCATAAACACAGGGATTAGGCTGCGCGCGCTCACGCAGGCCCACGAGTTGTTTGCATTGAAGAGCCACCCGGCCGCCGCCTGACACAATCTACAGGAAAATGATATTTTTTTTTTTTAGATACGTTTATTTTCCAGTACAAGCACTTTCCATTATTCTCCGTCTCCGTCGTCGGTTTACGGTGTGTTTTTAGTTCTCTGCCTTAAACCCTGTGATTACGCTGCGAAATCCCACCGCTCAGCTCTCCTGCAGCCGCGTGTCCTTGTTTCTCGTCGGCTAAGAGCGTTTCTGTAGCAGGATTTTCAGGCCAAATGGTGCGTCTGCACTGAACTCAGCCCAAGTCTTTAGGCATAAGCATTTAAAGCGTATTAATAATGACAATTAATATCATTAATATCGCTTTCACTGTTACTGAGCAGCTGAAAGGGGGATTCCTCCAGGGGTCTAGCCAGAGAACCTACACAGGTCTTCTGAGCTTATATGGAATGTTGATGATGGAAAATAGTGGAAAATCTGGAATAATGAGTTTTCTTTGGGGACTATTTTGCCGCACAGCACCCTGCATGTCTCCCTCCACCATGAATGGAGTTGAAGTTCTCTAAACTCTCATAAAACAGCGTCTCAGTCATCAGGCAGTGAATTCAGAACCAGCTCATGGAGGAACTGTATAACATGTATAACAACAATTGTGTGTGTAGAGTACTTAAATCTGGTGCACATACATACTGTAAATTCTATATATTGTTTTAAATTATTAGTAAAGTGTTTATTTTTACATAAATGGCTGCAACTGTAACAACTGCAATTTCCCCCTGGGATCAATAAAGGAATCTGAATCTGAATCTGAAACTTTCTGTAGGAGCTTTTAGAGGGACGTCTGGTTCCCATCACCACCACTGTGAGGAGCTTTTAGAGGGGACGTCTGGTTCCCATCACCACCACTGTGAGGAGCTTTTAGAGGGGACGTCTGGTTCCCATCACTAGGCTTTGTTAATTGGCTGACCAGCAGTGACCACAGCTGGAGCCGATCTTTCTGCTTGGCTAATCCTTCAGATATCCATCCTAAAAGCTCGATTACAGCAGTGAGAAACGTTTGAGTAATGAGTTAGGAACTGAGTTACGTGGTCCAGTTTCTACACATTTTCCACTCAATTCTATTCTATTCTATTCTATCCTCTATTCTATCCTTCTCTATTCTATTCTATTCTATTCTATCCTTCTCTATTCTATCCTTCTCTATTCTATCATTCTCTATTCTATTCTATTCTAGTCTATCCTTCTCTATTCTATCCTTCTCTATTCTATCATTCTCTATTCTATTCTATTCTATTCTATCTTTCTCTATTCAACCATTCTCTATTCTATTCTATTCTATCATTCTCTATTCTATTCTATTCTATTCTTTTCTATCATTCTCTATTCTATCATTCTCTATTCTATTCTATTCTATCCTTCTCTATTCTATCTTTCTCTATTCAACCATTCTCTATTCTATTCTATTCTATTCTATTGTATCCTTCTCTATTCTATCATTCTCTATTCTATTCTATTCTATTCTTTTCTATCATTCTCTATTCTATTCTATCCTTCTCTATTCTGTCATTCTCTATTCTATTCTATTCTATCATTCTCTATTCTATTCTATTCTATTCTATTCTATTCTATCATTCTCTATTCTAGTCTATTCTATAATTCTCTATTCTATTCTATTCTATTCTGTTCTATCATTCTCTATTCTATCATTCTCTATTCTATTCTATCCTCTATTCTATCATTCTCTATTCTATTCTATTCTATAATTCTCTATTCTATTCTATTCTATCATTCTCTATTCTATTCTATTCTATCCTCTATTCTATCATTCTCTATTCTATTCTATTCTATCATTCTCTATTCTATTCTATTCAGTATTGCCCTGCTGTTCTCTGCTGTCTGAAGTCTCTGTCCTGTAGCCAGTCTGTAGTTTAACGCTCTGTCTGTTTGTTTGTGTCTTTGTCCAGCTGAGCAGCGCAGCTCAGTGAACGAGTCCAGCAGTCTGCTGGGCGGATCTCCACGACGCCACTGCCGGAGGAAAAGCTCTCCATACCACACGGGTCAGCTGCACCCTGCGGTACGCGTGGCCGACCTGCTGCAGCACATCAACCAGATGAAGACCTCTGAGGGCTACGGCTTCAAGCAGGAGTACGAGGTGAGAACCTCCCCGTCTGGTCAAGCCGTATTTTACTGGACCAGCGTCATCAACCCTGATCAGATCCTGCTACTCCGATAGGGCTTTACTCTGTTTACACTGCAATGTTGTAAATGAACACCATCCACGACCTGCAGACTGCAGCTGGAAATAAACACCAACAGCCACATACACTGTCTGTGATTCTAGTGTTTTTGTGATTAAGGTAGCTTTATTGTGCCTTTTGTTAAACTGGCACCAAAATAAAAGAGAAAGAGGGGAAAAAAACGTTAAATTAGCCACACATGAGATTTTAGAGTGTGACTATTAAACACTGAGCTACAGCACAAAGCCTCATTTGCTTAAGTTAGAATAACCTGTATTAGAAAAATAAAGTATTACATCATGCGCTTATTAAACATGAAGTTATTTTAAAGTCAAATTAAAATGAAATCAGTAGTAATTTATTTAACAGGCATCATCACAAAGCAGCTTTACAGAAATCCAGGCCAGAGCCCTTAATGAGCAACGCAGGAGCCAGAAAAACTCCCTGAGAGGACAAGAACACGAAGAGAAACTCAGAAGGAGACATTATCTAGCATGAGGAACCACTGAGAGGAACCAAGACTCAAAAGAACAAACTCTCTAAGAGCATGAGGAAGAACCACTGAGAAGAACCAAGACTGAGCAGGAGAATCTCTTTAATAGCATGAATAAGAACCACTGAAAGGAATTAAGGCTCAAAAGGAGAAACTCTCTAAGATCCTGACTAAGAACCACTGAGAGGAACTCTGAAGGGGAACCTTTCTAAGAGCATGCAGAAGAACCACTGAGAGGAGCCAAGACTGAACAGGAGAACCTCTTTAAGAGCACGAGGAAGAACCACTAAGAGAAACCAAGACTCAACAGGAGAACATCTTTAAGAGCATGAAGAGTCACTGAGAGGAACCACGACTGAGAAGGAGAACCCATCCTCCTCCATTGGACCCTGGATAGAAGAACAGTGGGAGTTATGAGGATATAATAGATAAAGAAATGAATCTAAACGCTGGACAGACTAACCAGTGAAAGCCAGTGACAAACAGACTGAGAAACCTGGTGGGCTAGATGTTGTGGTAGATGAACTGGTTCTGAGCCGTGAAGATGGGTAAGGACCGTAACTTGGTGCAAGACAGGTGCACAACGTGTAGAACCGATTAGGAGTGCAGATCAGCCGTCACCTCTTATAACATGTTTTGGAGGAGAACAGGTGATGGAGTGGTCACTAAAGTCTCAGTGGAGTGCAAGTGAGACTTTCAGTCACAACAGGCGGGTGAGGGACGGGTAAAGGGCACAGGCGGGTGAGGTTCTCAGGCTGGTGAGGTTCTCAGGCAGAACAGTCAGGACATGTGGGTTAGAAATTTTGGGACAGCAGGAGGGTGAATTGTACCTGCAGGTTGCTCCATGGAAGTCAAGCGTACCACCAGATTACATTTAGATCAAACCAGACAGCAGGGGCACTCGTTCATTAATTAATTAATTAATTCATTCATTCATTCATTTATTCATTCATTCATTCATTCATTCATTCTTTAGGAGACGTAGTCAATCTTCAACTTCAGAGACACTTTCCAGCTATATTATGTTCAAAAATACCGTATTATAGTATTCAGTGTAATAGGACTCTAGACTGGGCCTCTTTACTAAAGAGAGTGGTTCTGTTTAGAACCATGAACACTCAAAGAACCCTTTCTAGGGTTATTACCATCAGGAAAGGTCTCTGCCTGGAAAATTTGAATGAATGTGCTGTAGACAGTCTATATAGAACCATGTTGAAAAGGTTTCTATATAGCACCCAAAAAGGTTCTCACGTTTTTACAAGCTTGACACTGTAACAATACAAGAACCCTTTTTGGCTGCTAAATAGAACAAAGGTTCTATGTAGAGCCTTTTTGAAAAGGGTTCTATATAACACCTAAATGGGTTCTTCTATTGTTACATGCTTTGCTTTACACCAGAACATTATAAGAACCCCTTTGGTTGCTATATAGAACCCTTTTCAAAAAGGTTCAATATAGAACCATTAATACTGAGAGAACTGATGGAGAATGTGTCATAGATGGTTCCATATAGAGCCTTTTTGAAAAGGGTTCTTTTCATGTTTTGCCAGATAGAACCTTGTAACTCCAAGCAGGAAGTGAGTTCTTAGGATTGGAAGGTTCTACTTGCATTTGACCTGTTCTAAACAGACCCATTTACAGGTTTGATAGGATTTTGATGTTGAACATTAAGAATAAATGAAGGGTGTCTGTAATTTTCAGGTGTTAGGAGAATGTTCCTTGTATCAGTTTTGCTATTTGGAATGCAAAACTGCCCAGAACGCATACAGAACCTTATAACTCCAAGGGAACTATGTCTGTTCTCTCAGAGAGGGAACTTTCCAGCAGGCCAACTCAAACGTCCTCACCTCAACTTTTATGTTTACTCGGAAAACCGTGACTCTTTCAGACTCTTTCAGCTCGTTACGTTCGTATTTGTATGCACATTAGAGCTCCTGAAGTGTGTCTAATACGTTGCATCTAATGCATTGATTTCAGTCGTTTTGGCTCCGTTCTGAATCTAAATTATTGCTGTTTTGGGAGTTGAAAGGCCTGCACTCTTTCCCATCCCATCATGAGGGCGTATCATTCTTTCACATCGGCCTCCTTCTAATAACTTCCACCGATAATATTAGCTTCATTCAGGGCTTTAATGACACAGCCACCCTCGCCTCCTCTCCGCTCTCCTCCCCCTCTCGCTTTCTTTTTCGATGCTCTTTCACCAGATTTTCCCTGCGGAATACAGATGTGCCGCTCGATTCATTAAGCCGAGCCCAGAGGAGGCAGATGAAAATCCCCCTGAAAAATCAATGGACAGGTTGCGTTGGCTCGCCTCGGTTTCGGATAGAGCTGCGCTGCGCCTGCAGGAGTAAACAGGATGGTGGTTTGTCAGCGGGAGAGCGGTTGCCAGGCTTCATTACCTGAATTTCCCCAGAGGGAGCCATGCTGCAGCCTCCGAGAAGTCGTCTCTGCGGGGCACGATGGGAGCAGAGCTGTAACGATTAATCAACATGTCGATTAGTTGGTGATGATGAGGATTATAGAAGAAGATGCGCTGTTTATTTAAAATAGCACTCGGTAAAGCTCTATGTACAAACTAGAACTCCTACCAACCGACCATAAACACACAGCTGAAAAGTGAACACATCATCAAAATTATGTTAAAATGAAAGTTACAGCTGCTGTTACTGATGTAAAAACGCTCAAATGAAACTCAAATGGAGTTTCGGTTTCAGTCTCCATTTCCCAAACGCTTTAGCCAAGCGCGATAACGTTCCTCCTCCTAATAAACAGACACACGTTCAGCTCCGCCCCCTCATTATTCACCACCATCACTGTAATATTTCATCATCAACATTAACACAGGAAGGTGATCAGAGGGGCGGTGGAGTTCGAGTCGGCAGCGTCTGAGATGTTTAAAACGCAGAGTTAGAAGAGAAAAATATCTCCCAGTGAAAGCCGCGTTTTACAGTAGGAATAAATGGAGCTCATTATGCTGGTAGTGAGCTACGCTGCCTGACTCAGCCGCCTCAGAACCAGAGAAACGGGCCTTAAACAGAAGTCAGGACCCTGCTGGGGTTCATCCTAAAGTCAGGACCCTGCTGGGGTTCATCCTGAAGTTAGGACAGGATTTAGGAGGTTTAGTCTAGTTAGGATGTTTGATTTTGAAGGGAGAAGCTGATATTCTGGAATAGATACTGAACTAAATTCAGTCCGTACTGAAGTCGTCATAGAGATCAGATTTCAGAGTTAAGATGTTTCTGTAATACGGACCCTCGTGCATAACTGGTACCGCAAAATCAATCAAGTTCTGAATAGCTCTGCCCCACGGCTTCAGTGTGACCACAGAGCACTGACAGCCATGTCATTCACCAAGACACTATGTAACTTCAGCTATTGTGGAATAAAATTAAAATCTAAAAAAGATATAAAATAATATCAGCTTATCTTATTGATGACCTGAAATGTTATCCTCTTACAATTGGTATCAGTGTCAGCCACAAAAATTTCAGTCAAGGCCAAATAGGATCATTATTGCAGAATATATTCCTACAGATTGCAGTACACTACATGAGGTGTAGGGGGCAATAAGACTACTTTTGCCTCGCTTTTTTGCACCACAACAGAATAATTAGTTTGTTCCACAAATGGAATTCCATATCGCCCCCTACGCTTCCTGTAGTGTATTACAGTCTGTCAGAGCGACTGTGTGGATCATATGAACATTATAGAGCTTTTTAAATGAAACAGTAGAAGCCGTATCGCCCCCTACGCTTCCTGTAGTGTATTACAGTCTGTCAGAGCGACTGTGTGGATCATATGAACATTATAGAGCTTTTTAAATGAAACAGTAGAAGCCGTATCGCCCCCTACGCTTCCTGTAGTGTATTACAGTCTGTCAGAGCGACTGTGTGGATCATATGAACATTATAGAGCTTTTTAAATGAAACAGTAGAAGCCGTATCGCCCCCTACGCTTCCTGTAGTGTATTACAGTCTGTCAGAGCGACTGTGTGGATCATATGAACATTATAGAGCTTTTTAAATGAAACAGTAGAAGCCGTATCGCCCCCTACGCTTCCTGTAGTGTATTACAGTCTGTCAGAGCGACTGTGTGGATCATATGAACATTATAGAGCTTTTTAAATGAAACAGTAGAAGCCGTATCGCCCCCTACGCTTCCTGTAGTGTATTACAGTCTGTCAGAGCGACTGTGTGGATCATATGAACATTATAGAGCTTTTTAAATGAAACAGTAGAAGCCGTATCGCCCCCTACGCTTCCTGTAGTGTATTACAGTCTGTCAGAGCGACTGTGTGGATCATATGAACATTATAGAGCTTTTTAAATGAAACAGTAGAAGCCGTATCGCCCCCTACGCTTCCTGTAGTGTATTACAGTCTGTCAGAGCGACTGTGTGGATCATATGAACATTATAGAGCTTTTTAAATGAAACAGTAGAAGCCGTATCGCCCCCTACGCTTCCTGTAGTGTATTACAGTCTGTCAGAGCGACTGTGTGGATCATATGAACATTATAGAGCTTTTTAAATGAAACAGTAGAAGCCGTATCGCCCCCTACGCTTCCTGTAGTGTATTACAGTCTGTCAGAGCGACTGTGTGGATCATATGAACATTATAGAGCTTTTTAAATGAAACAGTAGAAGCCGTATCGCCCCCTACGCTTCCTGTAGTGTATTACAGTCTGTCAGAGCGACTGTGTGGATCATATGAACATTATAGAGCTTTTTAAATGAAACAGTAGAAGCCGTATCGCCCCCTACGCTTCCTGTAGTGTATTACAGTCTGTCAGAGCGACTGTGTGGATCATATGAACATTATAGAGCTTTTTAAATGAAACAGTAGAAGCCGTATCACCCCCTACGCTTCCTGTAGTGTATTACAGTCTGTCAGAGCGACTGTGTGGATCATATGAACATTATAGAGCTTTTTAAATGAAACAGTAGAAGCCGTATCGCCCCCTACGCTTCCTGTAGTGTATTACAGTCTGTCAGAGCGACTGTGTGGATCATATGAACATTATAGAGCTTTTTAAATGAAACAGTAGAAGCCGTATCGCCCCCTACGCTTCCTGTAGTGTATTACAGTCTGTCAGAGCGACTGTGTGGATCATATGAACATTATAGAGCTTTTTAAATGAAACAGTAGAAGCCGTATCGCCCCCTACGCTTCCTGTAGTGTATTACAGTCTGTCAGAGCGACTGTGTGGATCATATGAACATTATAGAGCTTTTTAAATGAAACAGTAGAAGCCGTATCGCCCCCTACGCTTCCTGTAGTGTATTACAGTCTGTCAGAGCGACTGTGTGGATCATATGAACATTATAGAGCTTTTTAAATGAAACAGTAGAAGCCGTATCGCCCCCTACGCTTCCTGTAGTGTATTACAGTCTGTCAGAGCGACTGTGTGGATCATATGAACATTATAGAGCTTTTTAAATGAAACAGTAGAAGCCGTATCGCCCCCTACGCTTCCTGTAGTGTATTACAGTCTGTCAGAGCGACTGTGTGGATCATATGAACATTATAGAGCTTTTTAAATGAAACAGTAGAAGCCGTATCGCCCCCTACGCTTCCTGTAGTGTATTACAGTCTGTCAGAGCGACTGTGTGGATCATATGAACATTATAGAGCTTTTTAAATGAAACAGTAGAAGCCGTATCGCCCCCTACGCTTCCTGTAGTGTATTACAGTCTGTCAGAGCGACTGTGTGGATCATATGAACATTATAGAGCTTTTTAAATGAAACAGTAGAAGCCGTATCGCCCCCTACGCTTCCTGTAGTGTATTACAGTCTGTCAGAGCGACTGTGTGGATCATATGAACATTATAGAGCTTTTTAAATGAAACAGTAGAAGCCGTATCGCCCCCTACGCTTCCTGTAGTGTATTACAGTCTGTCAGAGCGACTGTGTGGATCATATGAACATTATAGAGCTTTTTAAATGAAACAGTAGAAGCCGTATCGCCCCCTACGCTTCCTGTAGTGTATTACAGTCTGTCAGAGCGACTGTGTGGATCATATGAACATTATAGAGCTTTTTAAATGAAACAGTAGAAGCCGTATCGCCCCCTACGCTTCCTGTAGTGTATTACAGTCTGTCAGAGCGACTGTGTGGATCATATGAACATTATTGAGTGCTGTCACTTTTAAACAACACATATACTCATCAATTTTTTTCCATAATAATGCTGATGACAACTAATTTTGTTGGCTAATCACTGAGCACGTGCAAAGCGACAGAGCTGCCACGTGCATAAGGTCACGTTTCGGGATCCCTTGTTTCAGACTTCTGAAGGAGGACTAAAGCTACTTTGGTACATGGTATAGAACATATGGCTCTCGTTTTGTGGGAGCTGATCTGCAGCGGTGCTTCCTATCTTCCTCGAGAGCCTGTAGATAGAGAGAGAGAGGCAGAGAGAGGCAGAGAGGAATATTGATTGTGGCATTGGGCGCAGGGTGGATTAAAGAGTGAATGAGTCATATGAAAATGTCATGCTGAGTGCTGGCTGGGCTCGGGAGCTCTTCACTGAAAGACAGGACACACTTAGATTCAGTCAGATACAGAGACACAACAGGGGTTCTTGCAGAGAGAGACGGACAGAGAGAGAAAGAGAGTGGGGGAGAGAGAGAGAATCAGAGAGAGAGAGAGAGGAGAGAGAGACACAGAGAGAGAGGGGGGCACACAGAGAGAGCGAGAGAGACATAGAGAGAGAGAAAGAGGAAAGGGGGCACACAGAGTAGAGAGGGAGGGAGATGGAAGGAGAGAGAGAGAGAGACAGAGAAAGAGGAGAGATTGAGAGATAGAGAGAGAGGGGGCACTCACAGAGAGAGAGAGAGAAAGAGGAGAGAGAGAGACAGAGAGAGAGAAAGAGAGAGAGAGAGAGAGAGACACAGAGAAAGAGGAGAGAGAGAGACAAAGAGGAGAGAGAAAAAGAGGAGAGAGAGACAGAGAGAGAGAGAGAGTGAAAGAGGAGAAGGAGAGAGAGAGACAGAGAAAGAGGAGAGAGAGAAACAGAGAAAGAGAGAGAGAGCGACAGAGGAGAGAGAGAAAGAGAGAGAGAGGAGAGAGAGAGAGAGAGAGAGAGAGGGAAAGAGAGAGAAAGAGAGAAAGAGAGAGAGAGAGAGGGAAAGAGAGAGAAAGAGAGAGAGAGAGAGAGAGAGAGAGAGAGAGAAGAGAGACAGAGAAAGAGGAGAGAGCGACAGGAGAGAGAGAGGAGAGAGAGAGAAGAGAGACAGAGAAAGAGGAGAGAGAGAGACAGAGAAAGAGAGAGAGAGAGGGAAAGAGAGAAAGAGAGAGACAGAGAGAGAAAGAGAGAGAGAGAGAGACAGAGAGAGAGAGGGAAAGAGAGAGAAAGAGAGAAAGAGAGAGAGAGAGAGACAGAGAGAGAGAGAGAGATAGAGAGAGAGACAGAGAGAAAGACAGAGAGAGAGAGAGAGAGAGAGAGAGAGACAGAGAGAGAGAGACAGAGAGAGACAGAGAGAGAGAGAGAGAGATAGAGAGAGAGACAGAGAGAAAGACAGAGAGAGAGAGAGAGAGAGAGAGAGAGACAGAGAGAGAGAGAGAGAGAGAGAAAGACAGAGAGAGACAGAGAGAGAGAGAGAGAGGGAGAGAGAGAGAGAGAGAGAGAGAGATAGAGAGAGAGACAGAGAGAAAGACAGAGAGAGACAGAGAGAGAGGGAGAGAGAGAGAGAGAGAGAGAGAGAGACAGAGAGAGAGAGAGAGAGAGAGAGAGAGAGAGAGAGAGAGAGAGAGAGAGAGAGAGAGAGAGAGACAGAGAGAGAGGGAGAGAGAGAGAGAGAGAGAGAGAGAGAGAGAGAGAGAGAGAGAGAGAGAGAGAGAGAGAGAGAGAGGTATAGTTGTGCAGTAACTGTAACTGAGTGGGGCAGCTGAATTAGTGGTGTTATTTCCTCAGTGACAGTCGGGCTCTAATCCCCTCATTGTCATGCAGGTCTTCCTCTGGCCATTGATGCAGGTGTCCCTACCTACAGACATACACGTGTGCACAGCAGGAGAACCGGTTCTGCGGTTCTGCGTCCGATGAGGAAATAACACCCTGGTTATGGTGAGGCTGCACGCTGAGCTCGGCCTGCTGTGGTTAGAGTCTTACAGGCTGAGGGGGAAGCTTGACTCACACCTGTTTCTCTGGGTTTCCTTCTCGTTCACGTCTGCGGTGCCTCGCCTGGTTTAGAGGACGCTGCCACAGATTTAGCCTATAAAGAGTGCTGAGGCACTTAGGAGGAGGCATGCCGTCACGGCCCTCTCTGAGCCAGAGATCATCCCAGACCAGCAGCAAGTGTCCGGCGTAGGGTGAGCAAATGAGCAAAGGCCAAAAATCTGAGGCTGAAATAATAACACTGAAAAAGGGTCCCAGAGACCTGAAGACCACACCATGAACAGAAATGAGACAGAACTGAGAGAAGCTGGGTTCATTACAAGGATTGCATGTAGCGCCAAAAAGAGCCACTCCCAGATCCGTAATATATCCGTAATATCCGGCTCTTTTTCCTCAATAAATAAAATATTTCTGTCTCGTTTGTTTCTCTTTATCTGCTGTTAGGACTTGTGTTAAAATCTGATGCAGTTATAATTGATACTTTTTTAATCCCACAGACGGGGAAATTCCACCTCCGCATTTGACCCATCTGTGAAGTGAAACACCACATACACACTAGTGAACACACACACTAGGGGGCAGTGAGCACACTTGCCCGGAGCAGTGGGCAGCCCTATCCACGGCGCCCGGGGAGCAAGTTGGGGTTAGGTGTCTTGCTCAAGGACACCTCAGTCATGGACTGTCTGGATCGAACCGGCAACCTTCCGTTCCCAGTTCCCTAACCTCCAGCCCACGACTGCCGAAATATGGAAAATTCAAGCACCACTGTAAATTATGCCGTGGAATTTTGTCTACAGCCACAGTGACCTCGGAGTTTTGGTTCCTCTCAGTGGTTCCTCATGTTCTTAAGGAGCTGCACCTTTTGAGTCTTCGCTCCTCTCAGTTGTTTCCCAAACTCTTCAGGAGGGTCTCCTGTCGAGTCTTGGCTTCACTCAGTGGTTCCTCTTGCTCTTCAGGAGGTTCTCCTTTTGAGGTTTAAATCCACTCACTGGTTCGTTATGCTCTTATGGAGGTCCTCTTTTTGAGTTTTGATTCCTCTCAGTGGTTCCTCATGTTCTTAAGGAGCTGCTCCTTTTGAGTCTTGGCTCCTCTCAGTTGATTCCCATGCTCTTCAGGAGGGTCTTCTTTTGTGTCTTGGCTTCCCTCCATGGTTCCTCTTGCTCTTAGAGAGGTTCTCCTTTTGAGTTTTGGTTCTTCTCAGTGGTTCCTTATGCCCTTTGGGAGGTTCTCCTTTTGAGGCTTGGCTCCTCTCCATTGTTTCTTGTGCTCTTAAGGAGCTTCTCCTTTTGACTTTTGGTTCTTCTCAGTGGTTTCTCATGTTCGTAAGGAGGTTCTCCTTATGAGTCTTGGCTCCTCTCAGTGGTTCCTCGTGCTCTTATGGAGCTTCCCGGTTATTCCTCAGGCACTTAGAGAAGTTCTTCGAGCCGTGGTTCCCCTCAGTGATGTCTCCTGCCTTGGCTACTGCCTTCACTCTGAGGCGTGACTGTTTTTCTCGTCTAGCTCATTCATTTCTACGTCTGAATTTCTGAAAAGTGTTTTTTTACAGTGTCAGCTGTAAAAAAAAAAAAACCTAATCTACATAAAACAGTGCTTTAACACCGCGTGGCAGTCAGAGGTGATTAATTATGGCATGTTTTCCATGTATGGTGTGACTCATTTACACTTCGTGTTGCATTAAAAGATCATAAAGCTGCAGGTAAACAAACACACTGCTGTGAGAAAAACCCGGTTTGTTTACTGGAATGAAGTTAAATCGAAGCTGACAGGTTGTTGAAGTGTGTAACTAAAATCTGGTGCGTTCGCTTCCTTTCACAGAGCTTTTTCGACGGCTGGGACGTCACCAAAAAGAAGGACAAGACCAAAGGCAGACATGATACCCTGCTGGACCGTGAGTGATGCCATTCATACGGGGGTGCAGAATGTGGGTGGGGGTCAGGGTGGTGGTGGGTGGGGGGTCAGGTTGGCTCAGCCACCTCACTGCCGTCTGGGGAAGGTTCCTAGCTCTGACACGCCACTGCCGTTTATTTATGTTCAAACTACACAAAGCTGTGGGAAAAATAGACTTGGAGAAAAAAAGTCGTGATATTTCGAGAAAAAAGACGTAGATTTACGACATTAAAGTGGCATTAACAGCAGGAAAGGTGAGCATTGTGGCCAAAGGCTTTGTGAAGCAGCGCCTCCTGGTGGTAAATGAGGGGCATTGAGTTCGTGGAGCTGCACTTTCATATCAAACACCCATAAAGAAACCCTAACGTGGTATGGCAGCCCCCCTACAATTATCCCCCTACAGTTAGCCCCACTTAGCCCCACCTTCAAAAATGATGACTTTATTCTTCAAATATTACGACTTTATTCTCGAAATATTATGACGTTATTCTTGAAATACTATCCCAACCACCTGGTTAGTGTAGTGGGTAACACCTCTGCATTCTATGCTGTAGACTTTGGTTCAATGCCCGGCTTGGACAAGCACCCTACACTACACCAATATGAGTCCTTGGGCAAGACTCCCAACACCACCTTGGCTTGCCTGTGTATGTTCTAAATGTGCTAAAACACACAGTCTAGACAAACCCAAAGCTCTCCACACTGTTGAGAGAGTTTAAAGCCCTTTCAGCGTTTTCTTTTTTAATTCTGAGATCACGTGTTAAAAGCTTTGATGGGCTTTATGGAGAAAAGACTCGGCTGCTAAACTTTACTGAGCTAATTTTAACACCAGGCCTGCCAGACAAAGCAATGTCACTTAGCAACTTCTTCAGACAATGTGATGAGGATATCTTACATAATACAGCCTTAACTGTAGACAATGAGCACTGCCTGCTCCTGAAGCCCTGCAGTTAGCAGACATTGTGTGAAATTTGTGTTTTTGTGTTCTACCTGATGTGTTCTAATCATCTAGATGACCGTCATCGGGTCAAGCTGCACTCTCTCCTGGCCGATCCCAACTCTGACTACGTCAACGCCAACTACATTGACGTAAGTTCCAGCTTCTTCTCTGTTCTCCAACTTCTTCCTTTTCGCTTCTTGCGGTCACTTCTGGCCAGGATGCTGGCCTCTCAGTGTTCAGTGAGGGAGGATGGAGGAAATCTGTGTGAAAGAGGGAGTGATGTTTCCTCACCGCTCTGAGATGATTGCCCCTGGGGGATTTCATGCTTCGGTGCTGTTCCATGTCTGAATGAAGGGGTCTCAAAACGGGCTTTGTGATTCTCCAACGAGGGCAGATCCTCTAAGCCTGGACACAGAGCTATATGCCTTATACCGAGCGCTGTCATATCTGCCAGTCTCCCAGCAGGCTTCGTTAGGCCTGATCCTCGACACGACTTCACCATTCGTCTGTCTCCTAGAAGAATATCCCCATCACAGGCTCCTGTTGTGGTCCATTCTAGCCACTTTGTGACTAATTCCAGCAGTTAGGCAGATAAAAAGGTGCAGAATAAAGGATTTCGTCTCAACTACCACGTCTTCTTTGTAGGAACTGGCCCAAATAATTTGATTTGCTTGTGTATTTGTTTATGTCTTGGGTTCTCCATCTCTGAGGCTCTGTCTATATTTGGACTCAATAAAATAAAAATAAGGCCTACAATAAATTTCATCAGCTGCATGGAAAAGCTACTAAAAAAGCTGGTGAAGCTGAATGCATCATAAACTCAATACCTCAATACCTCCTTTAATGCAGCGCTTGATGTCCAGATCTGACGTCCAGATCTGGGGCTGCTAGGCTAACGATGCTAACAAACACTGGAAGTCAGTAGTCACTCAAACCGATTCCCAATGCATCCCAACGTCTTTATATCGCTGCTGTCGGAACGAAACCTCGTATCTCCGTTTTTGTCGTTTTTCAGTTTTTGACATAATTTGAAAATGATTACTGTCCTTTACATTGTGTGTAAATTTCATGATGAATGGACCAAAAGAAACGGCCCAAAATGACTCGGAAAGAAAGTCCGGTTCCATTGACTTCCATTAAAAGTCAAGTAGGTTTTTCCTTCTCCTGTAAAGTTCTCAATTTGGAGATACATGGTTTTGATCTGACAACTGCGATATGTTTGGTTCAAAGCTTCATCAACATGTTTAAAAATAACAGTTAAAAGTAAAACGGCATTTTATTATGTTTATATTATATTTATTATATTTAAAGGCAGAGGTCTCCCATTATCAGATCTCAACGGTATCAAAACTTCTGCTAATTCTTTTAAGAACTGATAAAATCTTGTCAAAGTTTTTGGAGGTCAGACTTTTTAGGTTGTATCCTATCACACCACAGCGCTCAGCTTGGCTGTATCCAAACTTCTGCATGTTCTTCCTTGGAACTGTAGTTTATTTGCTTTTCTGGCTAAAATTATTGATTGGGCTTCAAGAGGTGAGAGTTTTAGATGGTATTTCTTGTTCTTCCTGAGAACTGGTTTATTTTTCTTTTTTCTAATATACTGAGAGCCTTGTAGAAGATCAAAGATGGAAGCCCGTTGCATCAGTATATCCAAACTGACCTTGTCCGCTGCTATCACCGTCTTCCTAAACAAAAGTAGCAGCTAACAGATTGGAGGATAAGTGTGTGCGCTCTTATTTATTCCTCTCAGTCTCTTGGATTGCAGTGGTTTCGGGTTTATTAGCGTTCATGAAAACCTTGTAGAACTTTTATGGTCAGTGTTATTAGTGTTACTGTTGAGTGGAAGAGCCTGGTGCTCAGAAATTTCTGCTGCAGGTTCTTGTCCTTTATAAGGAGCTGGATGGAAAACTGTGCAATAAGAAAAAGGCGTTCATACTTACTTAAGCTTTGAAGAGTAAATGAAAAAATGTGCAGATACACACCTGTAATTATACAGTAGGCCATGAGGGTGAGTAAACAAAGCTGCCAGTCAAATAGCCACGCCCACTCACCCAGCCTTCATACTGACCCGTCAGTCAAACAGCCCACACCCGCTCACCCAGCCTTCATTCTGACCCGTCAGTCAAACAGCCACACCCGCTCACCCAGCCTTCATACTGACCCGTCACTCAAACGCCCACACCCGCTCACCCAGCCTTCATACTGACCCGTCAGTCAAACGCCCACACCCGCTCACCCAGCCTTCATACTGACCCGTCAGTCAAACGCCCACACCCGCTCACCCAACCTTCATACTGACCCGTCAGTCAAACGCCCACACCCGCTCACCCAGCCTTCATACTGACCCGTCAGTCAAACGCCCACACCCGCTCACCCAGCCTTCATACTGACCCGTCAGTCAAACGCCCACACCCGCTTACCCAACCTTCATACTGACCCGTCAGTCAAACGCCCACACCCGCTCACCCAACCTTCATACTGACCCGTCAGTCAAACGCCCACACCCGCTCACCCAACCTTCATACTGACCCGTCAGTCAAACGCCCACACCCGCTCACCCAACCTTCATACTGACCCGTCAGTCAAACGCCCACACCCGCTCACCCAGCCTTCATACTGACCCGTCAGTCAAACGCCCACACCCGCTCACCCAACCTTCATACTGACCCGTCAGTCAAACGCCCACACCCGCTCACCCAGCCTTCATACTGACCCGTCAGTCAAACGCCCACACCCGCTCACCCAACCTTCATACTGACCCGTCAGTCAAACGCCCACACCCGCTCACCCAACCTTCATACTGACCCGTCAGTCAAACGCCCACACCCGCTCACCCAACCTTCATACTGACCCGTCAGTCAAACGCCCACACCCGCTCACCCAGCCTTCATACTGACCCGTCAGTCAAACGCCCACACCCGCTCACCCAACCTTCATACTGACCCGTCAGTCAAACGCCCACACCCGCTCACCCAGCCTTCATACTGACCCGTCAGTCAAACGCCCACACCCGCTCACCCAACCTTCATACTGACCCGTCAGTCAAACGCCCACACCCGCTCACCCAACCTTCATACTGACCCGTCAGTCAAACGCCCACACCCGCTCACCCAACCTTCATACTGACCCGTCAGTCAAACGCCCACACCCGCTCACCCAGCCTTCATACTGACCCGTCAGTCAAACGCCCACACCCGCTCACCCAACCTTCATACTGACCCGTCAGTCAAACGCCCACACCCGCTCACCCAGCCTTCATACTAATCCCCCACTCAAATAGCCACGCCCACTCACCCAGCCTTCATACTAATCCCCCACTCAAATAGCCACGCCCACTCACCCAGCCTTCAACTTTCACCACTGCAGCTACTGTTTCTTGGGAGTCAAGTCAATGTTAATCAGTGATGTAATGTCATATACCACCTTTGCTAAATGTCCATGGCAAGCCGTGATCACAGAGTAAAGACAGTCACTTGGGAACGTAGAAGGCAGTTTGGTTAATGTAGGTGAACTTTTACCTTGGGAACCTAGAAAGTGCGAGCCAATAGAAAATGAGATGGTGAGCTGTGGTATGAAACGGCTCCTCGGTCAATATGATGTCATTCGTTGCTCACAGTGTAAAAAGAAAACAACCAAACCAGTTACCTTACTAACCAATTTCCCCCAAAATGACTCCACATCAGGACCACCCCTGATTCCTGCTCCCCCCTGCCAGAGAAAACAGCAGGACAACAGTCCGGTGTGACCACGGCTTCAGTGGACTCGTCTTCATTGACGTTAACAGGCTTTCCGTGCACTCACTGGATCCCTAACAGGCTCCATCAGTATTCAGAGACAGGCTTCACGTTTAAGACAGTAAAGAATGTGTTAATTGAATGTGTGTAATGAGCTTCAGAGATCTAGATCTAGATTAAATTGTGTTTAATCCAGGGAGCAGCTATAAAATGTAAATGACCTTGGTGCTAATATAACACACACCCCAATGGAAACGAGCTTTATCCTTGCGGTGGCGACTGGATAAACAAAAGCTACTTAAGCGAAATGAAAGGTTCCTGGATTAAACGTTGCTGTGTAATGTCATGCTTGGCTGGAACACGCTCAGGATTTAGTGACTGTGTCTCTGAGCGCAAACAAGCTTAAAAAGTCAAACATGTCCGGTCTCTCTCCTGCACTCAGTAAGTGACCTTTTCTTCGAGAAGGCGTAAATGGCAGTAAAACACATCGTGCAGACTGAATTAAGGTGCTGTTCGTTTCGTGCTCTTCTTAGCTGTCTCTCGGAGAGCACGGGGAAGCGCGCTGCTTTGAAAAACGAGTAAAATGCATCTCTTTTCATTCTTCCTGACGGGCTGATGCTAAGTGGAGGACGTGTTTTGCGGGATCTGTTGCTCGTTTTCACACTTTGAGTGATTGCAGTCTCTCCTGCAGGTGGTCTGTTCTCAGGCCCTAATTTTTCAAGACCTTCTTACCTACTTCTTCTTCTCTAATGACTGTAATTAGCCTCTTTATCTTCTCTCTTTCTCTCTCTCTCTGTCTCTCCTTGTTCCTTCCACTCTCTTTTTTCCCCCTCCTTTAATTTGGGACCTCTTAGATTCGGATAAACAGGGAAGTAAGTACTCTTCTCTTTTTTCCTCTCACCTGTCCTCCTATTGTTCATGCTGTTTTCGCTCGATGTGTCACAGTAAAGCAGTCTGTGTTTTCTCATCTGTTGTCTCCCTTTTGCCATGTGGCCTCTTTCGCGCTTGCCCTGATTTTCCTCACGTCAGCTTAATCATCGTCTACAACACCCCCAAAACTAACCTCATGCCTAAAAATCACTGCACCTCATTGTGCATCTCGATAAAATGCAGGCCATCCGAGTTTTTGCCCACTGTTAGGCCTGGATGATAGGATGATGATACCAGGTATCAGTGAAATAACCCAATGACGATGCGACAAAGGTGAGAATTATCGTGTTGAAATAGAGCTTGATAAATAATATTAAATAATACACTCACCGGCCACTTTATTAGGTAAGTGCTAGTAAAAGGCTGGACCCCCTTTTGCCTTCAGAACCTCTTAATTCTTCTTGTCAGACTTTCAATAAGGTGTTGGAAACGTTCCTCAGAGATTCTGGTTGGTTATTTGAGTTCCTGCTGACTTTCTATCATCTGGAACCAGTCTGCCCATTCTCCTCTGACCTCTCACATCAACAAGGCATTTTCGTCCACACAACTGACCGCTCACTGGATATTTCCTCTTTTTCGGACCGTTCTCTGTAAACCCTAGAGATGGTTGAGCGTGAAAATCCCAGCAGATCAGCAGTTTCTGAAATACTCAGACCAGCCCGTCTGGCACCAACAACCACGCCACGTTCAAAGCCCCTTAAATCCCCTTTCTTCCCCGTTCTGATGCTCGGTCTGCACTTCAGCAGGTCGTCTTGACCACCTCTACAGGCCTAAATGCAGTGAGCTGCAGCAACAACTGAGCAGGTACCTAATAAAGTGGCCGGTGAGTGTATGTACAGTAATATTTTATTTCCTTTTACTGTTAGAGCAATGGATTGTTTTGGGGCATTAATAATCTTTGGCAAGTTTCTCCAGCAGGGGGAGCTATTAACATGCAAGTCACTTTTATATGCATTATTTAAAGCAAAGAGACAGCCACGAACCCACACTAGCACTAGCAAGTACTTGGGTAATATAAGCAAACACCAGGGCAAAAACGATGGCTATACATAGAACCATAAACACTCAAGGAACCCTTTTCTTGCTTAAATGGTGCTTCAGATTGATGGAGAATGTGTTGTGTGTGGTTCTATAAAGCACCAAAACAGGTTTCTTAATTTGCTGCAAGCTTGAGATGATAACACTAGCCATATAGAACCATTTTCAAAAAGGTCCTACATAGAATCATATGCAGCAGTTCGCAAGAGGTTTTGAGGGGTTTTGGGTGGGCACTTGTTTGTATGCATGATCTGAAGGTGTGTGGTGCTTTATTTAGGGCAGATCACGTGTTGTGGGGACTTTGATTACTAACAACAATCAAGGACAAAGAAATCAGTGAAAAATGACATTATGTGTGGAATCTCTCACATTTTCAACATCAGTTAGGATTTTTTGGCCCTCTGTGGTCTGCGGTCATTCTCTCTCGATTTGATCATCTCCTCTTAAACTCTCCTCTAAAGGTTCTTCATAGAACCCGATCCTCATGTGTCTCATATCTAAACGCTCCGTTATCTTCATCACTACTTTCCAAACCCACTGCAGCAGCTTCAGCAGCTGGAAACTCTCTGACGCCGTTTCACACGAGTCTCCGATGTGGACTGAATGAAGATTTAAGGGTTTCTGGCGTGACGGTCAGTCCTTAGTGATTTCCTGAGTGTCCGTCGGTCAGTTTCACACAGAATGTAGACGGACACACGAATCTGCCAGCTCCACACGGTGAGAGGCAGATGACGTGTATCTCAGGCCCTCTTCATAGGCTCATAACTCCGGATGTGAGTCTCGTAGGATCTCGTGATGAGATGGAATGGAAAGGGTGGCTCTGCCGATTCAGGAAGGGTTTGAGCTGGATTTCTGAGCTGGATCATCACAAAGACACAGGCGAGTTTGTGGACCCCAGAGGGTTGAAATCCTGCAGTGTGGGTCAGGTATCAACCAGACTGAGAGTCAGAGCTAAAATTTAGTTGAAAGTCATGTAGTGTAACCCCAGCTTAAATGGATTTTGTGAAAGAGCTCTCTGCGGTTCAAGTCGAGTCAAGGCTGAACTTTGGGGCCTTGTTGCCACGTAGGCTGGCCATCCAGCTCTTGCGTGGGTTTTTGTACTACGCTTCACTGTATCAGCAGAGTGGGAGGTTGACCAGCTTTACAGTACATCTCCCAGAGAGAGTCCTCTTCTCCACTAGCTTCTACTTTCTTCCTTTGTTCCCTCCAAGCGGTACTGGTCATGGTCACACCTGATGCCCAATGTTTGCCACACATTCCCAGCTTTAAACGTCCTCTTTAGAACTCAAAACATTTGATCAGATTTTTTATGCAGCTCAAGCGTTTGGCGACTTAATCACATCAGAGAAGGACCTCCGCTTGAAATAAACAGGTTAAAATAACAGCACAGTGTGGCAGATCATCCTTAATTCTCCATCAAGTCTGACACAGAATCAAGATTATTGTGCAAAATTGATGTTGGTAATTAAGTTGAAATTGCAAAACAAATTGTTAATGTACTGCCTCTGGGGAGTTTAAATTGGAGAGCTGGTTGATAATTAGTCCCCAGGTTTCCTCTACGGCAGAAATTATCAATGTTAAAATGCGACTGTGTGCTCAGTGGGTAATTTCAGGTCAAATTACGGGCGCCGACACTCACACTCATCATCATTTCTGTTTTGCACATGTTGCTTTGTCTCAGCACACAGTCTTCCATTTGTGCCGTTCAGGGCCTGACCGATACATGCGTTTTGGGACCGAACAGGCGATGCTGCATGTTTTAAGGGGCTAAAAATTCGGACTAAATTCTAATAAAATTTCATATGATCAAAAATTGCGCTTTGCAAACTGATATGATTGTCAAATAAACAGCAGTAACTCACAAATAATAAATAATAAAAATGTTGTTGCATAGCCGGCATAACCAGAGAGATGAAGGAAGTAGGCAGGAGTTCTGTGAGGCTGGTCGCATAGCGAAAAGAATGGTGGCAAAGGCAAAGGCTCAGGCCTATGATGAGCTGTATGAGAGGCTGGACAGTAAAGAAGGAGTAAAGGACTTGTATCTCTTGGCTAAACAGAGAGATAGAGCTGGAAAGGATGTACAGCAGGTTAGGCTGATAAAGGATAGAGAGGGAAATGTACTAGTGAGTGAACAGAGAGTGTTGGGTAGATGGAAGGAGTACTTTGAAGAACTAATGAATGAGGAAAACGAGAGAGAGAGGAGGACAACGGGGGGAGAGATAGTGGATCAGGAAGTGCAGAGAATTAGTAAGGTGGAAGTGAGGGCAGCTTTAAAAAGGATGAAGAATGGAAAGGCAGTTGGTCCAGATGACATACCTGAGGAGGTATGGAGATGTTTAGGAGAGAAGGCAGTGGACTTTTTAACCAGGTTGTTTAACAAACTCCTGGAGCGTGAGAGGATGCCTGATGAGTGGAGAAGCAGTGTACTGGTCCCCATTTTTAAGAACAAGGGTGATGTGCAGAGCTGCAGTAACTACAGAGGTATAAAGTTGATGAGCCACACCATGAAGGTATGGGAAAGAGTTGTTGAAGCAAGGCAAAGGCGAGAGGTTCAGATCAGTGAGCAGCAGTTTGGTTTCATGCCCAGAAAGAGCACCACAGATGCAGTTTTTGCATTTTCTCCTTTTTCATCGGTTGTCCTCCAATTTTTTCTTGTACTACTGCTAATATATGCACTCTTAAAAAAGCACCATCTCAAAAAATCCACCACCATCAAGGTGTGTATTCTCACTACTTCTGGGCCCACATTACTACTCAGAAGCACGTTTTGTTGTTTCGAGGGAGAATTCCAGCACTTTTCTACACAATTAAATGAGAAATTATCTGAAACATTGTTTTGAGAAGATTTTGGACTAAAATATCTGCTTTTAAAATCTATTTATATTACAGGGTGTTGTAAAGCAAAATAGCCCCCCCCAAAAAACTTATTTTATTATTATTATCACAGATTTATCACTATTTTACCATCATCAACATTCCATATAAAGCATATAAGAAGAAACTTGTGGATTCACTGGTGAATTAGAATAGTAAAAATAATATCTATGTTTGCATTTTAAACATGATGACACCTGGATCCTCATCACCACCATTCGTTCATCACCCTGAATGACTTTATTTACGATTGAATTATGCAGACCTTTTTTGGTCTGTGAAATATAATTGTGTTTTGAGTTCAAATTGGCCACAGTTTCTTACATTCGATGTTATTATAATACAAATTAAACCACCAATTACTTCTCACTACTTTTTCACCAAGACGTCTATGATTTAACAAAAAATGTAACATTGCAGGTGGAGTCCCACAAGGTTTAGTTTTAGGGCCTATGCTTTTCTCTGTGTACATGTTACCTCATTAGGTCAATAGGAAATATAAGATAAATTTTCATAGCTATGCTGATGACACACAATTGTACATGTAGATTCCTTCAAGATGATCAAAACAGGCTGACCAGCTGTGTGTCAGATATTTCTCAGTGGATGTCACAAAAAGTCCTACAACTAAAGTTGCTTTATGAGAAGCTCAGCTCTTTATCTTCATATCCTAAAAGCTGCAGTAGAAACCTGGGTGTGATCTTAGACTCTGAGCTCTGCCTGTAAACAAAGTCTCTAAAGCAGCTTTTTATCATGTGAGAAAATCACTAAACTTCAGCTTTTTCTCTCAGAGCGACGCAGAGAAACCCGCTGCTACGTTTGTTCAGCAGAGTTGATCACTGTAATGGTCTTCTTACTGGAGAAAACAGTCCATCCTCTAGAACCCGTACAGAACTCAGCAGCACGGATCCTCACAGCACCAACACAGAGAGCTCATATGACCCCGTCTACACACCGCACTGACCGCCTGGATCTGTTAGAGAGAGTTTAAAGCTCTGCTGCTGGTTTTTAAAGCTCTAAAAGACCTTAAAGCTCCTGAACGTGTGTCTGTTTATGATCTCAGATCTGCAGATTCTGACCTTCTGAACTCCTTCAGTAAAACACAGAAAACGTGGAGAGGCTCTTTCAGTTCTTCTGCTTCTAAACTGTGGCGCTCAGTTCAGCTTTCATTAGACAGTCGAGCTCAGAGCTCACTTTAAATAAACACCTGAAAATGCAGCTCTTTAACTCAACTGCACCTCCTGCATTATACCATTTTAATTAAATGCTTATATTTGCCTGGAAAGCACTTTGAGCTGCCAGCTACACTGCAAGGAATGGCATCTTGTCAAGCAAAATCACCTTAAAATATAGTCAATAAATCAAACATCTCCTCTATTGAGATCGTTGTACGCTTAATTTAAACTTAATTCTTTTGTTTTTAAGAAATGTGCTTGAAACCAGGAAAATGACCTGGCAGTGTAATGAAAGTGTAATGAATTTTACTTGATAAAATTACCTAAAACAAGCAATTGATATCTAGAAATAAGCTAGATAATCTTTTAGTAAGTGCATAACAATCCTGAAATGGGAAATATTCACTATATTTAATATAATTTTACTTTACAAGATACCATTTTGTAACGGGGAGCAAGGAGGCGGACGCACATGTTGAGATAAGCAAGTTTTATTATGGGCAAATCCAGGGTCACGGTCAAAACAGTCCAGGTTCAAATAGCCAACGCGGAGAGCAGGAAAGACAGACATGACAAAATGAACACAGGCATAAACATCCAAACAACACAGACAGAGATTCAAACAAAGACCAGTCACCAGACCGGGGACAACACAGGGCTTAAATACATTAAGGGTAACAAGGGACAGGTGCAAACACAGGTGGAGACACTCAGGGGTGTGGTTGGTTAGTGTAGTGGGTAACACCTCTGCCTTCTACACTGTAGACTGCCCCCACCTGGGCAAACACTCTACACTACACCAATAAGGGTCCTTGGGCAAGACTCCTAACACCACCTTCACCTTCCTGTGTAAAATGATCAGATTGTAAGTCGCTCTGGATAAGAGCGTCACCCAAATGCCATTAATGTAAATGAGTCATGAAACAAGGGGGCAGGACTAGAAAACCAAAACAAATGCACATGGAAGATCAAAGCAAAGGGGCACATGGATTAGTGGGAGGAGCCAACCGAGACACATTTTTTGCAGTGTGTATGAAAAGTCCTTTATAAATAAAGACATTAAAGAAGATATCATTAATACTGATAAATATGGGCCGATATTATTGGTCGACCAGTATCAGTCAGGCCCTACTGTCATCATATAACCTGCGTACCACTGCGTACCTGCCTGCCGCCCCATATGATCTGTGAGATTGTTCTCGTTGGCTCAGGGGATGCGTACTGTTAACAGCGTGGGCTCAGGGGAGCGGAGGTCATAGAGCTGATGCATCATCCATCTCTCACCTCGCTGTGTGGTGTTCTTGGATGGAATGGGAGAATTTGGATCGGAAGGCAAGACTGTGCATGTATACGTGCGTTGGGGGGGGGGGTGCTGGGTGTGCGTGGGGGGTAAGGGGGTCATTGTGCACAAGAGTAATGGAGCAACATCGTCACGGACCGGCTGGGGAATTTTTCTCCTCCATGCCTCCCACACTTCCCCTCCCTCCGAGTGTGGAACGAGAGGGATGGGAGTGTAAGTGAACTGCCTGCGACAGCACTTAGCCCACATTTACACTCCGTTATATAACACCTCACTCAGATCCGGCCTTTCTCCCTTCAGCTGCTCAGTGTTCGTGTGTAGACGGAAGGGCAGACCGATATATCGCTTCTTAGTCGTTATCGCGATATTGACCAACTGTGGTAGCGGTTACAATATGCAAATGAGCTCTCTAACCAGTTATTATATGGTTATGTCTTAGGTGAGCATCATGCAGTCACAAATTCATGTGCTCCAACAAACTTTTACATCGTTTATTTTAAGGAGCACACTTTGGAAGCCTGGAAAGTCTAGGTTTATGTTGAGTGAAGCCCAGATTAGATGCGGTTCATTCGCCAAGCATTAAGCATTATTCACTTTTAAAAAATATCTTAGCATGTAAAACGATCTTAAATCTAATCAATAAAATCGAATATTTCTCATTTTGTGATTGTATACTGTAAAAAAATACTTTCTGTAAAATATATATATACATACTTCATGTGGTAACAAGCAAAGTAAAATAAAATAGACACTTGGAATAAAATCTTGGCTCTTTCAAATTATTTATTTAAATTGAATAAAACTCGTTCAGTTACTTGTTACCATGTAAATCATTTTTAGGTTGATCTAACAAACCATTTTTACAGTGTAGTAATAAACGTTTAAGATTACTTAACTCATTTCTAGACATGTTTACTTCTCTTATTGCGCTGGTGAATGCGATGACTTGTTTCAAGCATTATTTTCTGAAATAAGCAAAATTATCGGCATTATTTCTCAAAAAAAGTAAAACTATTAAAAACAACAAGTTCATAATGAGAAATATTAGATATGTTGAGTATTGTATTTGGGAGGATATAATGTCTGCGGTGCTGGCTGCTGGTTACATTACTTCTATTAACAGTAAATAACAGTAAAATAGCCGCTGTATACTGTAACTCAGCACAAGATTACTGTGATGTACACTTACAGTAGTCAGAAGACAGGAATTCTGTGTTTTTCCATAACAGCAGCAACAGAAATGCAACTCATTAGCCAGTAATTTACTGAAAGACCGGGAAAAAAAGACCTGAACATGAACAAAAACTGATTTCATATCAAAGAACAAGACAAATACTGTCACTGCCTTTCAGCATTTAAAAAATGAAAAGTTTTAAAAGTATTTAAAGCACCAAAACCTGAATCATCAGAATAAAAACACTTAAAACGTTTTATAAAAATAGTAAGCTCAAAGTCGTCGGCCCACCGTCAGTATTACCTCACAGTAATTTATGTGTTATTCCAGAAAATATTCTAAGGTGAATTAATTAAAGTATTTTAGGGGCAGTCGTGGGCTGGAGGTCAGGGAACCGGCCCTGTGACCGGAAGGTCGCCGGTTCAGTCCCCAGAGCCGACAGCACATGACTGAGGTGTCCTTGAGCAAGACACCTAACCCCCAACTGCTCCCCGGGCGCTGCGGACTGGGCTGCCCACCGCTCCGGGCAAGTGTGCTCACTGCCCCCTAGTGTGTGTTTGTGTGCTCACTAGTGTGTATGTGGTGTTTCACTGCACATTTGGCTTAAATGCAGAGGTGGGACTAATAAGGGTCTCTTAATCTACTCTAAAATCCTGGAGTTCATTATGACCTTATTTGTACATAGTTAGCGGTCTGTTGGGTAAAAATCACAAATAATTGCATGAATAATTTTAATAAGGCACAGTAAACACTGTTAAGACCTTGTTATGCAAATTACTAAGCATGAAGGAAACATCTCATTAATTGGCAGCATTTTATTACTGTAAGTCCTAGAGTACAGTACAGTAGAGTACAGTAGAGTTTTACTCTTCACTAATCAGAGGCAAACAATTTTTAATACGTCAGCTTCAAATTCTTCCGTTTAAAAGTTACATTTATCCACGTTTGGCTCTTACAGTGGATTATAACCAAGCTTATATGTGTTTGGCTACCAAAATGCAGCAAAAGGGTCATTTGCCTTAGAAAATGGAATGCAAATTGACTTAATGAATTAATGTTAATTCAGTAAAATGAATGCAGTTATTAGATTTTCACATGTCTGTGTGGAATTGAAATCATTTGGGCCTTAACGACCTTAAAGACCTTAACAAACCCCAGTATGTGTTCCTTCCAAAGGGGTTCCAAAGTGAATTAGGTTCATTTTAAGGATAAATAAAGTTGAGTTCTGACTTCAGAGTCAAGCTGGATCTGATGTTTTCATGTTTTCGAGTATTTAGGGGGGAGCGGTGCACAATCGTACACATTTCAGTGCTTTTGCTTCGTACTTAAAAGGCCAGAAATGTTCAAGATTGAAAATTTAGCCCAAGGCAAAGTGGGTCGGAATGTACGATGGGGCTTACGGTAACAGGCTGGGGGGCCAGGCTGGTTTAAATGATGTCATTAAAAAGTAATCATGTATTAAAGGAAGTATGAGTAGTGTGAAGAGGTGGAGTCAAACACAGACACTCTAATATTTGACTAAAAAGAACAACATCAGCTATCAAATTAAAATCAGTTCATTTACAGAACATCTGTGGTACGATTTAGACTCATCTTCCCATAAGAGCTCTAAAATAGCTGTAATTTAGGGGGCTTACAGGGGAACTTACAGGGGGCATTTTTCTGAATGACATGGTTATGATGGAAAGAAATCTTGTCTGATGTGAAGTGCTTCATTCTAGAGACGTTTACAGAGTCAGAGCCGCTCACAGTGGTGGTGATGGGAACCAGACGTCCCCCTCTAAAAGCTCCTCGCAGAAAGTTCCTACAGGAATTCGTTCATTGACTAAGACATTGTCGTACAATAGTTTTGTGATTAGTTTGGGTTAAAATGTATTTTGTTTAATCTATCATGCTGGAGGGATCAAAGGCAAAACAGTCCCCTTGAAAAAGTTTTATTCCAGATTTTCCACTGTTTTCCCATCGTCGACATTCCATATGAACTCAGAGGACTCGTGTAGGTTCTCTGGGGGATCTGGGTGGTATATAAAATGCGCTGTGAGAGTTTTTGGGATATTTAATTTTCTCAGCTCCAGCAGGTTTTTAGTTGTAATAACGTGTTAAACTAACCCCCCCATGTGGAGGCTGTAAACGCTGCTGTATTACACTCAACAAGGGGGGATTAAAGTGTTATAGCACTGAATTCTGTACAGCTCACTAATCAGATAGATAGATAGACAGACAGACAGACAGACAGACAGACAGATAGATAGACAGACAGACAGGTAGATAGACAGACAGACAGACAGACAGATAGATAGATAGACAGACAGACAGACAGACAGACAGACAGACAGATAGATAGACAGACAGACAGACAGATAGACAGACAGACAGACAGACAGACAGACAGACAGATAGATAGACAGTCAGACAGACAGATAGACAGACAGACAGGTAGATAGACAGACAGACAGACAGACAGACAGACAGACAGGTAGGTAGGTAGATAGATAGATAGATAGATAGATAGATAGATAGATAGATAGATAGACAGACAAACAGATAGACAGACAGATAGATAGATAGATAGATAGATAGATAGATAGATAGATAGATAGATAAACAGGTATATAGATAGATAGACAGACAGACAGACAGACAGATAGATAGATAGATAGATAGATAGATAGATAGACAGACAGGTAGATAGATAGATAGATAGATAGATAGACAGACAGACAGACAGACAGACAGATAGATAGATAGATAGATAGATAGATAGATAGACAGACAGACAGACAGATAGATAGACAGATAGATAGACAGACAGACAGACAGATAGATAAGACATAGATGATAGACAGACATAGATGATGCTGTGGGATCTTTAGAGGGCGGCATTATTTTACCGTAACCTGTTTAACTACATAAAAGCTCAGTTACGTTGTGCTCCATATTTTCACTCCCCTCATTTAATTGAGATGCTCCTCGTGGTTCCTCCGTTAAAGTAGGGCTGAGCGTGCTGCTCTCTGGTGACCCAGTGTTTAAGAAAAAGGGGGGTGTTGGGTGCAATCTTCTTGTCAGTGCAGGCAGATGGACACAAAGAAAACAGCAATTTCGGGAGTTTGCTGTGGAGCCTACAAACACGCTTTTACCTCAGACTTTCAGATTCTGTGTCTTAAAATATTTTAGTTTAGCTATAATGACAAAAATCATCATCAACACTTACTGAAACCACATCAATTCTGTGCTGCATTTTAAAGAAAACTTACCAAGTCAGAACTGTTCACAGTGGTGGTGATAGGAACCAGACGTCCCCCTCTAAAAGCTCCTCTCACGGTATTACATACTTATATCACAGCGCCTGATGTCTGAGACACTGACTGTGTTCACAAAGATTTTTGCCAATCCGATTTAATTTACTCCCATTACAGATTCAGACTGAGGTGTTTATTCTCACTCTACTCAACAATCTGTTTACATGCTCACTACAAGTAATCAGGTCCAAAATGACGTGGCTGGGTAGAGAACCGCTTAGTGTAGGCGTTACCATGACGACCAGCATCCCGTGAGGTCCAGTCAGAGTGAGATGAGCAGCAGTGAGCAGTGATTGTGTTTTTAACTGCTTTAAAATGACGTCAGACTCAGGAAAACGTCCTTCACACGTCCTTATTAAAGAAGGCCGAGAGGAAGACGTCGTGCTCTGAGACGCATAAGCTGGACGTCCGTCCCACCGCCGTCTTTTAAAGATCAGAGCATGAACTTCGTCTCCTCTGCAGACCAGTTTCTGCTCCGCCGTGTTGAGCGGTATAAACTCTCACTGTGACGCGACGCTCATGCAGAACGGACTGAAACTTTCCGATAGGGAAAGTAATCGGATACAGGAGTTTACACAGATATTATTCTTCTAATTAACAGATTATTTACAGGATTGCCCACCTCGACCAGTCGGATAGAAACTGTATTGCGAATGGCCTCAATCGGACTAGACTATTCCAACTGGGGTGTTTACATGGACGTATTCTATTCCGAGCTATTAGTCGGATTATTAATGGACTATCAGGCTGCATGTAAACATGGCTAGTGTTTAACGATACATAATATGCATTGTGTTGTGAAGCAAAATAGTCCCTAAAGAAAAGATTCGTTTATCTTCGCATCATCAACATTCCATATGAACTCAGAAGACTCGTGTAGGTTCTCTGGTGGTTCTGGATGGTAAATAAAGTGTCTATATCTGTGTTGTAGTCATGGCGACGCCTGGTTCCCATCACCACCACTGTAAAGACATCAGAACCATTTCACACCAAACCCCTCAGAATCCCTCTGTTTACATCTCATGCACTAAATTATGCATGAATTATGGAAAATGGGTGGAATTCCACTTCAAGGGCTGCTTGATGTCATTTCACGTATTCCTCTGATAGTGTTCTGACGCACTGCCGCAGGAAACCTGAATGAATGTTTATGCAGGTTTGTGTCGGCTGTGATGAAAAGCTTCTGTACCGTAGGTGTGTGTTCTCATGAATGCTGCCCTTCAGTAAAGTATCCATGGACCTCTATGTGAATATAACCCCCCCCCCCTTCTCTCTCCATCTGCTTATCTGTTTATCTCAGGGTTATCAGCGCTCTAATCACTTCATCGCGACTCAAGGTAAGCACCTCGCTTATACTCTGTGTGAATAGTGTGAATAGTGTGAAAGGAGGGGGTGGTGGTGGAGGGTGGTGGAGGGTGGTGGAGGGTGGTGGGGGGCTGGGGGGGCGGGTGTGGGCGTCGGTGGGTTCTGTTTGTGTCTCTGAGCAGCTCCAGTCCGGAGGGTCTGAATTATTCATGAGCAAATACTGTTATTGGTGTTTGATGAACTCGTCCCTGTGGATGTACCACCATGAGGACTACCCACT